>NC_053026.1:131825809-131981749 GCF_003073215.2 Triticum urartu
CAAGCTTAACGTGTACAAAAAAAGACAATTCACAGCTCATCACTAGAGAGAGCCATGTCTCGTTTTACTATATTACTACAAATGCATTCAAATACAACAACAACAAAAATAAAAAAATTGGGACAACAAACATAACGTGTACAGTACCAAATCAATTTGCACTTCCCTCAACAATAAAAAGACAATTCGTGTTGTCTAGCATATGGACTAAATTTGAGTACATTTTCCCTGTTTGAATAGGATTATACTCAGGTTAGTTATACAACCATCTAAATATTATCTTCACAACATATGACATGAATATAGGAGTAGCAAATTCCTATATAAATAGGAACTACATGTACATACGATCTCAAATTCAAATATATGTATCCATTTTATGTTGAATTCAAATCATAGTACATGTATGCTCTAGCTAGATGTTCAGAATCTAAACCATGTATGATACTACATACAATGTTGTTTAACACGCACACCACACACACAAACACCATTTAGACTAGTAAGGTACACGTGCATTGCACGCATGAGATTTGTCAACCAAATTATGAATAAATACCACATTATAGCACGTAATCTTTGAGTCATATATGCATGATGTAGATGTTCGTTTGATTCTTATAGTTCATTTCATTGAAAATCATCTACTTTTTATAAGAAAGCTAATCTGTTTTGAGATTAATGGAATTGTGCGTTGTAAAGCATAAAGTAAAAAAAATGGCAAATCATGTAGGAAAAACATTTGGGCCATTATGATATGGAAGATTCCAGAACAAAGAAGAAGTGCTTATGTTTTGCGGTTTGTGCATTATGCTTAAGTTCAACCATGGAGTCTTCTAGATTGTACATGTCACAAAATCTGGTGGAATGTAGATGATATCCAACGGCTAGTAGTGCTCGAATTTGCAATCTCTGCACTGTCGGATTGGCTTCATCCAATGACCATCTTTCAAAGTTAAAGTTATTTGCACACTATATATAAAAATATAAATTATAACATATAGGGGTATAGATATATATATATATATATGTGTGTGTGTGTGTGCGTGTGTGTGTGTGTGTGTGTGATGCGAAAGCCACCCATCATCTCCAATTAGAATAGTGTGTCCATGCACGGATGCAATGTGGCCAAACGATGTCTGCCATCGGTATCTCAAATTCAAATCAGTTTGACCTTGTTCAATGTGTATATAGTATAGCATGCTCGTTTCCAAACCACACCGCGCATATCTCAGTTATATTCATGCATGCATGGGTTTCAAACATCATGATCTCTTATTCAAATATTTGAATTCAACTTTACATTGATTATGACCTCACCTAGTCTTTTACACCCACATAGTCGTCTTCTCCTTATAATTGTACTACTAACTTCGTCTCGTGCATGCATGCACACACACTACCACTCGACATTATCCATAGCACACATGCAATCTTTTTCTTCAGGTCGGTCTCCCATGCATGCACACACAAACCTACCCCTCTTCATCATATCGGGAATTCTTTATCTCTCATGTGCATGCGCAATGATCGATGTTCCTCTATGTCTGTGTATATAGCTAGGTATTTCCCAGTTTTCCACACAAACCGATCAATCTATATATCTAGTGAGGTCTCACCCTCTTTCCCACGTACACATCGATCAATCTATACCTCTCTATATAGGATTACATAGCTAATACACCCACATTAATTATATATCCAATGTCCCCCTCTCATCATCCATACCTTCCGCTTCATCTCTCAGACGCACGCACAGTGGTGAAGACAGCGGGCAGCAAGGGCCATGCCCCCCTAACATCACTATATATTGAGGCTAATATGAATGTGATCATTAGATCAATTGTCGGTAAAATGGTTTAGGTTGATGAATTGGCTCTCCTCGTATAGGATTAGCAATGCTTGGCCCCCTAGTTCATTTATTTTTCATGGCTCCACCACCGCGTGCAACATCGCACATTCTCGACCCCTCTCTTTAAATATCGATCTCGCACTTGTGAACTCCTTCATAGTCTCCCTCCACTTGGCCCCTCACACCATCTTCTAGCCCGCACTGGATTTTGTCACATGTACAATCTAGCAAACTCCATGGTTGAACTTAAGTATAATGCACAAACCTCAAAACACAAGTGCTTCTCCTTTGCTCTAGAATCTTCCGTATCATAACTGCCCAAACTTTTTTCTAGTTGAATTGCCATTATTTGTTTTTACTTTATGCTTTAAAACGCACAATTCCATGAATCATAAAATAGATTAATGACTTCTTTGATTCAAAAGATTCTCAAAGGAATTTTGGAGGACTCTAATCCTTAGGAATTTTTTCTATCTTGGTTGTTTGATTCGTACGATTGTAAGCCATAGGAATTTTCCGTAGAATTCATTTGCACTAGATTTCATAGGAAACTTTGAAAGAATGCTATGTTTTTTCTATGCACAATCAAACACTCCGTAACGCCCCGAGTTCGATGCGCCAGGTGTCTTCTAGTTTTTCGCTGTCGTTGCCATGTCATTTGCTTGCGTGTTGCATTTTTCCATGTCATCATGTGCATTGCATAATCATGTTTTTCAAAACTTTCATCCGTCCCGGTCTCCCCATTTCTTCCGTTGTCAGTTTGGAGCCCAGACACACTTGCACGTGCCCGTGGCACGTCCGAAATATTATTTTATAAGTGACCGGAAAATGTTCTCAGAATGGGATGAGAGTTGGTGTGCGGTCTTGTTTTGTTGTCGCTAGGACACCTGCCAAGTTTCATCGCATTCGGAGCTTGTTTGATAGCCCAACCGTTAAACTATAATGGCATTATAGTCGGTCAGACGTCGGTCGTTTTCGGTCTCCGGAAACCGTTGCCGGGCTGCCTTCTCTTCTCTCCTCTTAGCTCATCGCACTCGGCATAGCCCACTACCACTCACCGCCAGGCCCTACCTAACCCTCCAGAGCCGTCCAATTGTTATCGAAGGGCCTCGAAACCCCCTCATAACCACCCGACCCCTCCTTGCATCAGTGCATTGAACCCCTCGCGCGCGTCCGAAAGTTGTCCCGAACCCGACCCGGGCAGTCGTCACCGTTGGGTCCGGATCATCCCCTAACATCCCTAAAACATCTCCATTTTGTTATTTGGGCTCCCTAACCTATTTATCCGAGACCGTCCGATTTCGATCGGATGATCCAAACTCCCTCCTTTCCTTATATATAAAGCAGCCCGTAACCTATTTTAGACTAACCCTAAAATCTAGCCCATTGTCCCATCCACCCGAACCGCCACCGCACTCCCACCAAATCCCCCTTGGGATCCATCACCAACCTAGAAGACTCCTCCTTCCTCAGAATCTTGCCTGATCCAATCCAGCCACCACCGAACCATCCATCTCCTCCATCCAATAAAGCCAACCAAGCTGCGCCAGCTCCAGCCTCCCGTCCCCTTGCGCCGAGGCCCAGCAGAAGGAGCTCGAGCTCCCCTGCACTGAATCCACCACCGTCGACCAGGCCAGACCTCCCCTGCTCCTTTCCTTCTCCTTCCCTGTCTCTACTCCCTCCTCTCACATCTCTCTCTCACAGGGATCGCCATGGTCGTCTCCCGGCCGCACCCGAGGACCTTCTCGCCGGACCAGCTCCGCCGCGCCCTGTTTCTTCCTCCTTGAGGAGATGCTCCTCATCACCTTGCACCTCGCGCTGGCCTCCTCCTCGTCGCCCGCGCCTTCCCGAGAGCCTCCTCCGCCTCGACTAGCGCTGTCCCATCCTCGCCTCCTCCTCTACATCGTCCAGGAGATGAGGGACGCGCCTCGTCCCGCTCCTATGCGTTGACCACCACGAACCGCCGCGCCGCCCCTTCGTGACGAGCTCCGTCGCCCAAGCTGCATCGTCGCCTGCCGTAGTCCCTCACCCACGCCAAGTTCCTATCAATATTGCCCTTCCGCAAGCCGCCGCGTGCCAAGACCCCTGCTCGACATCGGGCTCGTCTTCCTCGTCGTCTTCAGCGACGACCAGAGCGCCAAGTCCCTCGCCTCGTCGCCCGTTTTCCATGCTCGCCGGATTTCTGCTCCCAGCCGCCAGCGCCCCTGTTTAGTGCGAGCAGAACGAGCGCCCGCATCGCTCGGTCCAGCCGCGCGTTGACCGCGTGTGTGCAGCAATCGCCTCAGCCTGGCCCAGTTCGTCCCGGACGACCTCTTCTTCAGCCAAGCCCAACCACTCCAACGACCTGGGCCTCAGCCCATGGTGAGCAGCCCAGTTTTTCTCAGTTTCAGCCTGCCTATGTTTTTTTCGTGCTCTGCGAATTTGTCTAATTATCCAGAGTTGGCAGTTTTATAGAAAAACCCTCCATGTTCATGCATATAATAACTCCATGATCGTGCATCGCATGTAAATAATTTATATATGAAAGTTGCTTAGAATTTTGTGTAGTTTCATAATATGCCACTTTCAATCGTGTTTAAGTTGTTTAAAATGTTGTTTGTTTAATTTTGCTTAAATGCCATGCTAAAATGATTTGTTTCATAGCTAAATAACCGTAGCTCCAAACTTAACAAACTTTATATGTAAATGGGGTAGAAAATGCCTAGTTTAACATGGTGCACTCTTCTTGCATGTTTAACAACTCTAACATATGGTTTAGGGTAGAACAGTACCAAATCCATAATTTGCATATGAGGATTTTTCCGGACATGTTGCTTGTTGTTCCGGCCTCATTTAAATTGGCCTAGATAGGTAGTTTTATCATGCTTCACCTCTTGCCATGTTAACCAACATTTAAAATTGTTGGGTACTTAAACAAGATCAAACTAAATAACTTGATTGTGGTGTTCTGTCAATATGCAACGGAGTTGCATATTGAGCTCCACTTAATTTGTAGTATTGTTTGTGCATTTTGCCATGCCATGCCTCTTTAAACCGGTCAAGCATCATACTTGGTTGTCCATCATGCCGTGTTTATGTGATGGTTGTTTACTATGTTGCTTGCTTCTTTCCGGGCTGCTTCTCTCATTAGCTTCGGTTTCGTTCCGGAGTTTTGAGGATTCGTTCGTCTACGTCCGTTTGTCTTCTTCATGGACTCGTTTTTCTTCCTTGCGGGATCTCAGGCAAGATGACCATACCCTCGAAATCACTTCTATCTTTGCTTGCTAGTTATTCGTTCTATCGCTATGTCACGCTACCTACCACTTGTTAAATCATGCCTCCCATATTGCCATGTCAAGCCTCTAACCAACCTTCCTAGCAAACCGTTGTTTGGTTATGTTACCGCTTTTGTTCAGCCCCACTTATAGCGTTGCTAGTTGCAGGCAAAGATGAAGTTTGTTCCATGTTTGGAACATGGATATGTTGGGATATCACAATATCTATTATTTAATTAATGCATCTATATACTTGGTAAAGAGTGGAAGCCTCGGCCTTATGCCTGGTGTTTTGTTCCACTCTTGCCGCACTAGTTTCCGTCATACAGGTGTTATGTTCCTTGATTTTGCATTCCTTACGCGGTTGGGTGTTATGGGAACGCCTTGACAGTTTGCTCTGAATAAAACTCCTCCAGCAAGGCCCAACCATGGTTTTACATTTTCCTAACAACCTACACCTTTTCCTTGGGAGTAATTAACCCGAGGGTCATCTTTATTTTAACCCCCCCGGGCCAGTGCTTCTCTAAGTGTTGGTCCGAACTGGGCGATGTCCGGCGCCCCCTGGGCAACCAGGGTCTATGCCAACCCGACGTCTTGCCCATCCGGTGTGCGCTGAGAACGAGATATGTGCAGCTCCTATCGGGATTTGTTGGCACATCCGGGTGGTTTTGTTGGTCTTGTTTTACCATTGTCAAAATGTCTTGTAACTGGGATTCCAAGACTGATCGGGTCTTCCCAGGAGAAGGAATATCCTTCGTTGACCGTGAGAGCTTGTGATGGGCTAAGTTGGGACACCCCTGCAGGGTATAAACTTTCGAGAGCCGTGCCTGCGGTTATGTGGCAGATGGGAATTTGTTAATGTCCGGTTGTAGAGAACTTGACACTTGACTTAATTAAAATGCATCAACCGCGTGTGTAGCCGTGATGGTCTCTTCTCGGCGGAGTCTGGGAAGTGAACATGGTTCTTGTGTTATGCTTGAACGTATGTAGATTCAGGATCACTTCTAGTTCACGACTGTTGCGTTGCTTCTCTTCTCACTCTTATTTGCGTATGTTAGCCACTGTATATGCTTAGTGCTTGCTGTAGCTCCACCACACTATCCTTTCCTACCCATAAGCTTAAATAGTCTTGATCTCGCGGGTGTGAGATTGCTGAGTCCTCGTGACTCACATATACTTCCAAACAGTTCCAAGTGCCGATGATACCAGTGCAGATGACGCAATCGAGCTCAAGTGGGAGCTCGATGAAGCACTTGGCCGTAGTTTCATTTTGTTTCCTTTTGATCAGTAGTGGAGCCCAGTTGGGACGATCGGGATCTAGCATTTGGGGTTGTCTTCTTTTATTTTGGTTCCGTAGTCGGACCTTGATTGTACTCTGGATGATGTATGTTTAACTTGTATTTGTGTGAAGTGGCGATTGTAGGCCAACTCTTTATCACTTTCTTATTGAGTACATGGGATTGTGTGAAGATTACCCCTCTTGCGACAAACCTACCATGCGGCTATGCCTCTAAGTCCTGCCTCGACACGTGGGAGATATAGCCGCATCGTGGGTGTTACATACTCGTACAATCCTGTAGGATTCAAGATGACATTCCACTCTAATCGCATGTTTTTCCTATTCCCTCATTTTGGAAATCCTACGAATCAAAGAGGCCCTAACTTTTTTTATAAAAACTAATTGATTTTGAATGAGATGAACTATAAGAATTAAGTGAACGTCTACATCATGCATATATGACTCAAAGCTTACATGCTATAGTGTGTTATTTATTCATAATTTGGTTGCCAAATCTGATGCGTGCAATGCATGTGTACCTTACTAGTACTTCTAGTATGTGCAAAACACGTAAATTAGAATTCCACTGGCATGCTACACAGTGTCTCTCTTTAAGTTAATGAAGCCACGTGGCACATGTGGAGGCATTGTCGTGACCTCCTCGTGTGGATTGATCACAACGACGTGCTGCTAGTTCTAGAAGAATGTACTCGTCCTCTCTCAGGCACACTGGTGGTACATGCACGAAGCGAAGATGTGCACGCACGCACTCATTCCCTCGCATGCACACGCGGGTATACAGTGGGACACATTTTTGTAGGAAGATCCACCCCATGTGATAATTTGACGCGTGTGAAGTCGTTCACTTCATTGATGGTCAATTAATATAGCGCATGCAAATTGAGTGGATGTGAGGGAGGAATTAGTTGAGAAAGACATTACTACTCCACTGCGTGCATTCGAGTAGTTAAATCATGGGTTGCTACTTCCATTGGTCTCCTTCCTATTTTGTGCCAATTTTTGACCATATTTTTAAGTATCATAATATTTATGCATGCCGTAAAAAGTGGCACAAAAAAGGGGCCAATAAACTAGGACGCAGGCAGCATGATCAATTTTTGCCTGGGCTCCTGTTGGTGGCCTTTGTATTTAAATATGGACGTAGTGGAGTAGTACTATCTTTATCTTTGCCTCGTAGGGCTCTCCCAGCGCCTAGGACATAGAAAGGGGTTTCGGTAGTGACTGTCCTATCAATAGACCGAATGGTCATCAGTTGCCCTCACGGCCTAATGCCGTTTTTGAGCCCCATCACATGCTTAAGAAGGACTTGCCGCGGAGCCAAGGCCTATTTATGAGCCAGACCTAGAAGATCACTGCTTTTGTGCTGGTCATTCTAATCACAATGAGAACTTCTCCCAAAGAGGGTTCTTATTTCATTTTAGTAAGTAGTCGATTGAATCGGTTTCTAGCCTAAGGAATGGATTGCCTCCCTGCCTCGTCCATCGGATCCCTGCATGGAGGATCCTGCCATGGATAATCCCTTAGATCCCAGGATCCCATGGGCTGCCCTCTCACTTCGGCCCGCAGCACTGCCGCCTTTGAGAGAAACCCACATGTGTCTTAGAGGGGATCCATTGCTCTGGAATCACAGATCGGTGGCGCCGGAGGACATGCCAGGGCTGCGTTTCAGGTGGTGGGCAGCAAGGGGAAATCGGATCAAGGAAGCGTCGCATCAATTGGAGAGAAGTCCGAAGGAGCTGCGCCTGACGCAGCACAAGGCAGAGGCGCAAGTCAATCTCAGGGGAGAGATGCTGAGGAATGTCAGCATCTGGCAGCGTTGCGTTGATTTCGAGCTAGGCTAATGGCAGAGATCATATTCATGGAGTCAACTGTGGAGGAAAGAACGTGCATGCCTGCAGAATGGCATGAGCATCCGGTGCAACTATTCAAATGGCGGTAGGAGAAGGAAAATCGCGGAACCAGCTGCGGCGGCATGGCGGTTTGCAGTGACCTACTCAGTTCCTACTGTAGTGAACTTGCGGCGCCATGGTGGTTCGCGACCGTGACAATCACTCCATCTATATGTATTGTATTCCTATGAAAATACTTGGTCGTTTGGAAAAAGATGGTAAGTTATTTATCACTAGTTTTTGAATGCTTGGTCATGACAATCACCCGAAGCTACAACCAGAAGTCTCCATCGCGTAATACTTACGGTCGGTCGGACCCGCGACACACACCGGCTTGGTCTGACATGTATGACCAGTTACATCACTGACTTGTGCGGCCGTGTTTGAGCAATACTACTTGAAATTTGTGTTCCAGGAAACTCATCGGGAGCCATTTTGGGCCTCGAAACCAAAACCATCAATTAATATTTAGCTTGTTCCCGTCACATTCCAAAGTGCATAGTATAATTAAGTGCAAAACTGCTCACACCTAGTATGTATCAAACCTGAACGTGTTCCCACTAGGCAAGTTTTAGTACTAGTGCTAGTACTAGGTTATAAAAAGGGGAACTAGTACCTAGCCGAAAATCACTCTACCTCTTCCTCCTCATAAGTCTTTCTTGTTCGTCTGTCCTTGCCATGACTGGTGTTTAGATCTCTAGGTTGAGAACTACTCGTAACAAGGGAGCGACAACTAAGACCGCAGAAAAAGAGAGGGCTCGCCGCCTCACAGAGACCTCGAAAGATCTCTCACAGGCAGGCGAGGGCTCCCAGGAGCGCCCTAGCCACGGAGGCGCGTGCTCCCAGGAGCGCCCTATCCGTGAAAGCGAGGGCCCCAAGAGCGCCCTATCCACTTAGGTGAACATGCCGAGCTGGTGGCGCTGGAGTCGTTATCCCTCGATGATATGCCCGATCAGCTCAATAAGCAGGAGGAGTTCATCGACGGCTTGGTGGAGCTGCTAAAGGAGAGCCTCGGCGACATGCCCGCTGAGCTCAATGAGCAGGGGGAGTTGACCGCCAGCTTGGTGATGCTGCTAAAGAAGAGGATTGCCTTGGATAAGAGGGCGACCGGCGAAATCCCGCAACTACAGGAGGACAAGGCGAAGCTCTTTGACGAGCTCGACCTGCTGAAGGAGGAGAACAGCGGCTGGAAGAAGCTGCATGAGAAGAGTAGTTCCTCGATGAACATGATGCAGGCCCAAAATCGTGGAACAGAAGGAGGAGGTGGTGAAGCTGTGCATCGGGCACCCGACTGCTGTCAAGGTACGTAATGCGGCAGTGGAACCGATGATGAAGGCTCGCGTAAATAAATCATGTGTCATGGACAGAATGAAGAAGATGGTGGAAGAGATGCGCAAGGAGATGGAGGGCGTGGAGGCGATGAAGAAGCAGTTACGACTCCGCGGCTAGGAACCCTTCATGTAGTAGAGAGCAGCGCCCCAGACTTGTGTGTGTGTCTTCCTTCTTTTTTGGGGGTGATAATCTACCTTCTTCTTTTGCTCCTGTGTTTCTTCTTTTGCTTTGGGTGTTTAGCCTCACGTGTCACGTTCTTCGTGAGGCATGAATAGAATAATGCTAATGATGAGCAGCACTGTGGGATCGATGACTAGCAAATTATATCATTTTTATCGCCATATGGCACTGGGCTGCCATGTTTCGTGCTCCTCCGTTGTACTAGTACTCTAGTGGAAAACTTGAGTATACCGCACGGTTCTTTGTTCCTCCTCAGGTCGTCAGCAACATTTATACGAGCAGTCAAATCACAAGGCCCCGCCTTCCAGCAGTAATGAGTCGTCAAATCACAAAGGCCCTCGCCTCTCGTGAAACCAACCAAGCGATACTGCCCCGCCCTCTAGCATTTTAAAAATGTATACTTTTGTACAGTGGTAGTATCGATGGATTGTGTCATGGAGCAAAACTAACAAGATGAAATTAAAGAAAAAAGGTGGTACATATAGAGAGCGCCCGTCGCCAAATTATGCATATAGTACTATTAAAAAAGCTAGTGCATGCTTAAATGGGGTGCTAAATTCTATTAAAGAAATTAGCATACCTATTTAATTCTTGGGTTCTTACTATTTATGCCACTAGTTGTGTATCACTACTCAATTTTGCCATTAGTAGTTACAACTACTCAAAAATGCCATCGATCCGTGAGATGCTTGCTAAAAAATGCAATTAGATATCTCAAAAATGCCATCGTTCTGTTAGATGTTTGCTCAAAAATGCCATTAGACATTTTTATTTTCACGTCAAACCCATTGACCGTGTTATATGAAAAAAATAAGCCAATTCTCAAAATGATAACTGTGGCCCCGCTTGTCAGCAGTAACCAAGCAAATAATTTGACAAGAAAATAAGAATGTTGTTGGGATCCAGTAGGCCCCATGAAGGAAATATGCCCTAGAGGCAATAATAAAGTTATTATTTATTTCCTTATATCATGATAAATGTTTATTATTCAAGCTATAATTGAATTAACCGAAAACATAATACTTGTGTGAATACATAGACAAACTAAACGTCACTAGTATGCCTCTACTTGACTAGCTCGTTAATCAAAGATGGTTATGTTTCCTAACCATAGACATGTGTTGTCATTTGATTAACAGGATCACATCATTAGGAGAATGATGTGATTGACATGACCCATTCCATTAGCTTAGCACCCGATCGTTTAGTATGTTGCTATTGCTTTCTTCATGACTTATACATGTTCCTGGGACTATGAGATTATGCAACTCCCGTTTGCCGGAGGAACACTTTGTGTGCTACCAAACATCACAACGTAACTGGGTGATTATAATGGTGCTCTATAGGTGTCTCCAAAGGTACATGTTGGGTTGGCGTATTTCGAGATTAGGATTTGTCACTCGGATTGTTGGAGAGGTATCTTTGGGCCCTCTCGGTAATGCACATCACTTAATCCATGCAAGCAATGCAACTAATGAGTTAGTTGCAAGATGATGTATTACGGAACGAGTAAAGAGACTTGCCGATAATGAGATTGAACTAGGTATTGAGATACCGGCGATCGAATCTCGGGCAAGTAACATACCGATGACAAAGGGAACAACGTATGTTGTTATGCGGTCTGACCGATAAAGATCTTCGTAGAATATGTAGGAGTCAATATGAGCATCCAGGTTCCGCTATTGGTTATTGTCCGGAGATGTGTCTCGGTCATGTCTACATTGTTCTCGAACCCGTAGGGTCCGACGCTTAATCTTACGATGACAGTTTCATTATGAGTTTATATATTTTGATGTACCGAAGGTTATTCGGAGTCCCGGATATGATCACAGACATAACGAGGAGTCTCTAAATGGTCGAGACATAAAGATCGATATATTGGACGGCTATATTCGGACACCGGAAGTGTTTTGGGTGATTTTGGATTAAACCGTAGTGCCGGAAGGGTTACCGGAACCCCCCGGGGAAGTATTGGGCCTTAGTGGGCCTGAGGGGAGAGAGAGGGCAGAAGCCCAGGAGGTGGCGTGCCCCCTCCCATGGGGAGTCCGAATTGGACTAGGGGAGGGGGGCGCGGCCCCTCTTTCCCTCTCCCTCCCCCTCTCTTTCCTTCCCCCTTCTCTCTTCCTAGTTGGACTAGGAAAGGGGAGTCCTACTCCTACTAGGAGGAGGACTCCCCCCTCCTTGGCGCACCCCAAGGGCCGGCTGGCCTCTCCCCCTTGCTCCTTTATATACGGGGGCAGGGGGGAACCTCTAGACACACAAGTTGATCTTCATGATCGTTCTCTTAGCCGTGTGCGGTGCCCCCCTCCACCATAATCCTCGATAATATTGTAGCGGTGCTTAGGCAAAGCCCTGCGACGGTAGAACATCAAGATCGTCACCACGCCGTCGTGCTGACGGAATTCTTCCCTGACACTTTGCTGGATCGGAGTCCGGGGATCGTCATCGAGCTGAACGTGTGCTAGAACTCGGAGGTGCCGTAGTTTCGGTGCTTGATCGGTCGGGCCGTGAAGACGTATGACTACATCAACTGCGTTGTGCTAACGCTTCCGCTTCCGGTCTACGAGGGTACGTAGACAACACTCTCCCCTCTTGTTGCTATGCATCACCATGATCTTATGTGTGCGTAGGAAATTTTCTTAAATTACTACGTTCCCCAACAGTGGCATCTGAGCCTAGGTTTTATGTGTTGATGTTATATGCACGAGTAGAACACAAGTGAGTTATGGGAGATATAAGTCATACTGCTTACCAGCATGTCATACTTTGGTTCGGCGGTATTGTTGGATGAAGCGGCCTGGACCGACATTACGCGTACGCTTACGCGAGACTGGTTCTACCGACGTGCTTTGCACACAGGTGGCTGGCGGGTGTCAGTTTCTCCAACTTTAGTTGAACTGAGTGTGGCTACGCCCGGTCCTTGTGAAGGTTAAAACAGCACCAACTTGACAAACTATCATTGTGGTTTTGATGCGTAGGTAAGATTGGTTCTTGCTTAAGCCCGCAGCAGCCACGTAAAACTTGCAACAAAAAAAGTAGAGGATGTCTAACTTATTTTTGCAGGGCATGTTGTGATGTGATATGGTCAAGACATGATGCTAAATTTTATTGTATGAGATGATCAAGTTTTGTAACCGAGTTATCGGCAACTGGCGGGAGCCATATGGTTGTCGCTTTATTGTATGCAATGCAATCGCCTTGTAATGCTTTACTTTATCACTAAGCGGTAGCGATAGTCGTAGAAGCATAAGATTGGCGAGACGACAATGATGCTACGATGGAGATCAAGGTGTCGCGCCGGTGACGATGGTGATCATGACGATGCTTCGGAGATGGAGATCACAAGCACAAGATGATGATGGCCATATCATATCACTTATATTGATTGCATGTGATGTTTATCTTTTATGCATCTTATCTTGCTTTGATTGACGGTAGCATTATAAGATGATCTCTCACTAAATTTCAATATAAAAGTGTTCTCCCTGAGTATGCACCATTGCCAAAGTTTGTTGTGCCCAGACACCACGTGATGATCGGGTGTGATAAGCTCTACGTCCATCTACAACGGGTGCAAGCCAGTTTTGCACACGCAGAATACTCAAGTTAAACTTGATGACCTAGCATATGCAGATATGGCCTTGGAACACTGAGGCCGAAAGGTCGAGCGTGAGTCATATAGTAGATATGATCAACATAGTGATGTTCACCATTGAAAACTACTCCATTTCACGTGATGATCAGTTATGGTTTAGTTGATTTGTATCACGTGATCACTTAGAAGATTAGAGGGATGTTTTTCTAAGTGGGAGTTCTTAAGTAATATGATTAATTGAACTTAAATTTATCATGAACTTAGTACCTGATAGTATCTTGCTTGTTTATGATTAATTGTAGATAGATGGCCTGTGCTGTTGTTCCGTTGAATTTTAATGCGTTCCTTGAGAAAGCAAAGTTGAAAGATGATGGTAGCAATTACACGGACTGGGTTCGTAACTTGAGGATTATCCTCATTGCTGCACAGAAGAATTACGTCCTGGAAGCACCGCTGGATGCCAGGCCCGCTGCTGATGCAACTGACAACGTTAAGAACGTCTGGCAGAGCAAAGCTGATGACTACTCAATAGTTCAATGAGCCATGCTTTACGGCTTAGAACCGGGACTTCAACGACGTTTTGAACGTCATGGATCATATGAGATGTTCTAGGAGTTGAAGTTAATATTTCAAGCAAATGCCCGGATTCAGAGATATGAAGTCTCCATAAGTTCTATAGCTGCAAAATGGAGGAGAACAGTTCTGTCAGTGAGCATATACTCAAAATGTCTGGGTATAATAATCACTTGATTCAACTGGGAGTTAATCTTCCGGATGATTGCGTCATTGACAGAATTCTCCAATCACTTCCACCTAGCTACAAGAGCTTCGTGATGAACTATAATATGAAAGGGATGGATAAAAAAATTCCCGAGCTCTTCGCAATGCTGAAAGCTGCGGAGGTAGAAATCAAGAAGGAGCATCAAGTGTTGATGGTCAACAAGACCACTAGTTTCAAGAAAAAGGGCAAGGGGAAGAAGAAGGGGAACTGCAAGAAGAATAGCAAGCAAGTTGCTGCTCAGGAGAAGAAAGCCAAGTCTGGACCTAAGCATGAAAGTGAGTGCTTCTACTGCAAGCAGACTGGTCACTGGAAGCGGAACTGCCCCAAGTATTTGGCAGATAAGAAGGATGGCAAGGTGAACAAAGGTATATGTCATATACATGTTATTGATGTGTACCTTACTAGAGCTCGGAGTAGCACCTGGGTATTTGATACTGGTTCTGTTGCTAATATTTGCAACTCGAAACAGGGACTACGGATTAAGCGAACACTGGCGAAGGACAAGGTGACGATGCGCGTGGGAAATGGTTCCAAAGTCGATGTGATCGCAGTCGGCATGCTACCTCTACATCTACCATCAGGATTAGTATTAGACCTAAATAATTGTTATTTGGTGCCAGCGTTAAGCATGAAAATTATATCTGGATCTTGTTTGATGCGAGACGGTTATTCATTTAAATCAGAGAATAATGGTTGTTCTATTTATATGAGTAATATCTTTTATGGTCATGCACCCTTGAAGAGTAGTCTATTTTTGATGAATCTCGATAGTAGTGATACACATATTCATAATGTTGAAGCCAAAAGATGCAGAGTTGATAATGATAGTGCGACTTATTTGTGGCACTGCCGTTTAGGTCATATCAGTGTAAAGCGCATGAAGAAACTCCATACTGATGGACTTTTGGAACCACTTGATTATGAATCACTTGGTACTTGCGAACCTTGCCTCATGGGTAAGATGACTAAAACGCCGTTCTCCGGTACTATGGAGAGAGCAACAGATTTGTTGGAAATCATACATACAGATGTATGTGGTCCAATGAATGTTGAAGCTCGTGGCGGATATCGTTATTTTCTCACCTTCACAGATGATTTAAGCAGATATGGGTATATCTACTTAATGAAACATAAGTCTAAAACATTTGAAAAGTTCGAAGAATTTCAGAGTGAAGTTGAAAATCATCGTAACAAGAAAATAAAGTTTCTACGATCTGATCGTGGAGGAGAATATTTGAGTTACGAGTTTAGTCTATATTTGCGGAATAGTTTCGCAACTCATGCCACCCGGAACACCACAGCGTAATGGTGTGTCCAAACGTCGTAATCGCACTTTACTTGATATGGTATGATCTATGATGTCTCTTACAGATTTACCGCTATCGTTTTGGGGTTATGCTTTAGAGACGGCCACATTCACGTTAAATAGGGCACCATCAAAATCCGTTGAGACGACGCCTTATGAACAATGGTGTGGCAAGAAACCAAAGTTGTCGTTTCTAAAAGTTTGGGGCTGCGATGCTTATGTGAAAAAACTTCAACCTGATAAGCTCGAACCCAAATCGGAGAAATGTGTCTTCATAGGATACCCAAAGGAGACAGTTGGGTACACCTTCTATCACAGATCCGAAGGCAAGACATTTGTTGCTAAGAATGGATCCTTTCTAGAGAAAGAGTTTCACTCGAAAGAAGTGAGTGGGAGGAAAGTAGAACTTGATGAGGTAACTGTACCTATGTAATGCCCCAAGACCAGAGCTTCAGATGCCTTCCATGTTTCCAGGTTTTGCCGTGTGATTTGTTTGGTTCGTCGTTTTCATCTTTGCATCATGTGCATTTGCATCATGTCATCATGCCATCATCTCATAAATCTTTTGCATCTCAACTAAATAAATTGTGTGGATCTTCGATCCATTTAAATCGAGGGAAGAGTGACTTCTCTTTATAACATATCCTCCCAATATTAGGGAGCTATATTAAATATCCCATTAACTTGGAATCACCCATCACACAATTGCATTACTCTTCAACTCTTCCTCTATCCGACTTAACTTCATATATTTTCCTTGTCATCTCTCTCTCAAGCCATACCCATGCATCATCCCTCCCACTTCCTTCGTTTTTCATGTCTTTGGAAGCGACCTTATTCCTCCTCCATTAATGTTCATCTTTTCCCTATAAATCTTACCTTTTTCCTACACCCTCTCTGTCAGATTTCATCCCATTCGAAGTTGTTTTGGTCATGTTCAAAAATGATTGAAGTTTGAAAATAATTCAAACTCTAATTATTTTTCTACCTTCTAAAAATGCCGGAGCAATTTATTCAAACCCTACATAAATCCAGGGTTCCAGATACATTTTTATATATCTCATATTCCTAACCAAAAACCCTGGATTTTCCCCTTTATTGATTGTTTATTTATATAAACAATAATTTAAGGAAAGGAAGATTTTCGAAAGGAGAGGGAGCCCAGCAGCCGCACCAGTTGGCCAAGGCCCAGCTGGCGCCCTTCCCACTGGGCCGGCTCCAAGGCCTAGCCGCCCCCACCAGTTCCATAACCCTAGCCCGATCCCCTCGCAAGCTAGCCCTCTCTCTCTCTCTCGATCCCTTGCCTCTCCCTCGACTCCCTCCTACGCCGCCGCACACATCTCACAGGAGAGGAGCGCCCGCGCCCGAGACCTTCTACGCCCGATCCCCTCGGCCTCCACCTCGCCATCCCGTCGCCGCATCAGGTTGCCGCCGGTGACCACAACCCGCGCCGCGCCCTCGTCCCGTTCCCCTCTGCCTCCTCCTTAGCGGCCCTCCTTCTAGCAAGCGTGCCCGCCGGTGTCGACCACCACCACCAGGAGCTCCGCCACCCCTCTGCTCCTGTTTCCTCTCCTCCGCCTCTGCCGGCGTGGAGCCGCGCCAAGACGCCACCGCTGCTCTGCTTCCTGACGAGCAGAGGACGAGGCGCCCGCTCGCCCACGTCTCGCGTTGACCGCGGCCGTCGCCCCGCATCGCCAGCAGCAAGCCGCCGTCGTTGCCTCTGTTTCGAGCCCTTATGCTGCTGCTGTCACGCCCTGCTTCGTCTGAAGCTCCAGCGCCAAGTCCCTCGCCAAGCCGCCGCCGTTTGCCCCGCCGCCGGCCTGCCTCCTTGTTCGGATCCGGCCGAGCTCTCCCCGTCGCCGGTTGCCTCGCCGACCCGCCGCTTCTCGGCCTGCCATCCCGTTCCTTTTCTTGCTGCTGCAGCCGCCCCCTTGCCATGGCCATCGCCGAGTTCCCCCAGGACCCGTGGAGCATGTGCGGGAGAACCAAGTCCGAAGACTACCGTGGCTGCGATCTCGCCCAGTAACACTACGGTTCGGCACAACCGTCTCAGATTTTCGCCAAGTTCCACTACCGTCGCCCCTCAAAACGCAAAGTACCCCCAACGGACTCGACAAGACCAACATGCACGATTACGCCCGGCTATGCGACAAGTACATCTATCGACGACCCTCGAACGCGTCAAGTACCACTACCGTCAGTACCTCTTCGCAAGACCAAGTCCCTCTACGAAAACATTGTACGACTACTTCCGTGGCCGAAGGCCCGTGTACAACTACCGTCACCGTGAACGACTACTTCCTCTACAAACCCGAACCGCTCCGAGAATGCACCTGGAAGGTATAACCGCTGAGACGATGACCCGTGCACGAATGCATGTGTAGTTTGAGATGCATGTTTGGATGTTGTATCCTCCCGTGATCGTTAGATGTTTCCCTCGCTTGTCACCGTCGTCGACCCGTGGGAACCCGGTTGCCGGGATCACCCCACCTTCTATCGCATGTCACGCTCCCGTCACTTTTCCTTTTGCACCGGTATCTCCGTGAGTTGTCGGATCATCCGGAATGTTGCCGTTGCACCGTTTCGTTATCGTCTCCGTGGCACCCCTTTCTTTCTACTACGGTGAAAAATGCTTCCTAATGCTCTTGTCAACTTTTAATAAAAATTGCATAAACTTCAACATGTCATGTGCATCATGATAATAACATTTAAATGTTAAAATTGTTGTTGCACCAAAGTGATAATTGCATATGGGGATTTATCGGATTTGTTGTTTGTTATATCCGGCCCCATTTAAAACTATTTAAATGGTATAGTTTTGTTATGCTTCACCTCTTGCCATGTTAAACAACATTTAATATTGTTGAGTACCTAACCGGGAGAGAACTAAATAATTGACGTGGTGTTCCGTCAATATGCAACTCGTTGCCATATTGAGCTCCACTTAATTTGTTGGATTGCTTGTGCACTTTGCCATGCCATGCTTCTTTAAACCGGACATGCATCATACTTGGTTGTGCATCATGCCATGTTATGTGGTGGTTGTTTACTATGTTGTTTGCTTCTTTCCGGTGTTGCTTCTTCGGGTTGGTTCCGATAACGTCGTGTTTGTGAGGATTCGTTCGACTACGTCCGTTTGTCTTCTTCATGGACTCGTTCTTCTTCCTTGCGGGATTTCAGGCAAGATGACCATACCCTCGAAATCACTTCTATCTTTGCTTGCTAGATGCTCGCTCTTTTGCTATGCCTATGCCGATACCTACCACTTGCTTATCATGCCTCCCATATTGTTGAACCAAGCCTCTAACCCACCTTGTCCTAGCAAACCATTGTTTGGCTATGTTACCGCTTTGCTCAGCCCCTCTTATAGCGTTGTTAGTTGCAGGTGAAGATTGAAGTTTGTTCCTTGTTGGAACATGGAGATGTTGTTCCTTGTTGGAACATGTTTACTTGTTGGGATATCACAATATCTTATTTAATTAATGCATCTATATACTTGGTAAAGGGTGGAAGGCTCGGCCTTATGCCTGGTGTTTTGTTCCACTCTTGCCGCCCTAGTTTCCGTCATATCGGTGTTATGTTCCCGGATTTTGCGTTCCTTACGCGGTTGGGTATAATGGGAACCCCTTGACAGTTCGCCTTGAATTAAAGCTCTTCAGCAATGCCCAACATTGGTTTTACCATTTGCCACCTAGCCTCTTTCTTTCCCTTGGGTTTCCGGAGCCCGAGGGTCATCTTATTTTAGCCCCCCCGGGGCCAGTGCTCCTCTGAGTGTTGGTCCGAACTGAGCTGCCTGCGGGGCCACCTCGGGAAACTTGAGGGTTGGTTTTACTCGTAGCTAGTCTCATCTGAGTGTGCCCTGAGAACGAGATGTGCAGCTCCTATCGGGATTTGTCGGCACATTCGGCGGTGTTGCTGGTCTTGTTTTAACCTGTCGAAGTGTCTTGTTACCGGATACCGAGTCTGATCGGAATGTCTCGAGGAGGTCTATTCCTTCGTTGACCGTGAGAGCTTGTCATGGGCTAAGTTGGGACTCCCCTGCAGGGATTTGAACTTTCGAAAGCCGTGCCCGCGGTTATGGGCAGATGGGAATTTGTTAATGTCCGGTTGTAGAATCTGAACCTTAACTTTAATAATGATCAACCGCGTGTGTAACCGTGATGGTCTCTTCTCGGCGAGTCCGGGAAGTGAACACGGTGTTGGAGTTATGCTTGACGTAGGTTGTTCTAGGATCACTTCTTGATCATAGTTGTCGACGCGTGCTTTTGCCTTCTCTTCTCGCTCTCATTTGCGTAGTTTAGCCACCATATATGCTAGTCGCTTGCTGCAGCTCCACCTCATACCTACCTTACCTATAAGCTTAAATAGTCTTGATCGCGAGGGTGCGAGATTGCTGAGTCCCTGTGGCTCACAGATACTTCCAAAACCAGCTTGCAGGTGCCGATGAGTCCGTGCAGATGACGCAACCAAGCTCAGGAGGAGCTCGATGAAGATCTTGTCCTTTGTGTTGTTTCGTTCTAGTTGATCAGTAGTGGAGCCCAGTTGGGGTCGATCGGGGACCTGTAGCATTTGGGGTAGTCTTCTTATTTTGGTTCCGTAGTCGGACCTTGATTGTATCTGGATGATGTTATGCTTTATTCATGTAATTGTGTGAAGTGGCGATTGTAAGCCAACTATGTATCTCTTTCCCTTATGTATTACATGGGTTGTGAAGATTACCTCACTTGCGACATTGCTTTCAATGCGGTTATGCCTCTAAGTCGTGCTTCGACACGTGGGAGATATAGCCGCATCGAGGGCGTTACAAGTTGGTATCAGAGCCTTCCCCGACCTTAGGAGCCCCATTGCTTGATCGTTATTAGCGGCCGAGTTGTGTCTAGAAAAATGTTTTGAGTCATTTAGGAATTATATATCGCAGAGTTTAGGAATTCTTTTTACTTCCCAGTCTCCTCATCGCTCTGGTAAGGCATCCTGACGTAGAGTTTTGACTCTTCTCTTCTGAAATTTCACTAAATTTTTTTTAGGATCACGCGGGTATCTTGGAATCGTTCCGATGGTTTTATGATGAGAACATTGTCTTGGTGCCTCCTGTCAGGGGTTTAGTGGAAGTGTCTCGGGGAGTTGAGCTCTGAGGTGTTGTCGTCATAATTTTATCGTTGCAGTTCTGGAATACCTGAGTTTAGTACGCCGATATCGAAAATCTTTTTTATGCAGTTCGTTGGTGAGATAACCTCGACGCCACCCAGTACTAGGGCAGGAGTTCGGGAGTATTGCCATAACTTGTATAACGGATGCTTTTCGAAGGTTGAGGTAGACGGTTTCCGAAGGTTTCTTGGTTATGTGTTGAAGGATGGATACAGCTGGATGTAGGATTTGCTAGTTTGGGTGAGATATTATGCTTCCCCTGTATCCCCAACACTTGATTGCATAACCGGAAAGGTTCGGGAGTTCCATAGGTGGGAATTCAAGTAGCTCTTAGGATATCTTTTCGACAGATGTATGGTATGAAATTGGGGTTCGACGTCTAGTGGTCCGCCTATTCACGGCCGGTTTTACAGTGGTCTCGTTGTGTCTTAAAGAGTCCTTGGCTATGCCGACTCGGGGACGCTTTGTATGTCATGTGCACTGCCTTGTACATGATGGTGCTGTACGATCGAGCCCGTGTAGGCCCCACCACGAAAACTTCGGACAAAATCTCTATCATATGTTTGTTCCGGCTTATTTTGCAAGTCAATCCTTTATTTTGTTTTGAGTTGTGGTATTCGAGTTGCTTCGAAGTCAAGTGTTGATTCCATACCTACCCCAAATGGTGTTCTCATACTTTGATGTGAACGCCAATCCTTCATGATAATCGAGATTGTCATGTTAATTCTTTTCAACCGGTGTGTCTCTCCTTAAGTGGATCCGTTCACTTCAAAATTTGCAAGATCAATTATCACTTCTTCTCAACGGTGTTTGTTTCATCCGTCTCTATGTTGCCTTTGTTTTTTTCCCACCCTCCCTCCCTTTTTTTTTTTTCAAGGACTCAGATGTCTTAATCAAGTATCCTTTTATTATTATGAAGCCTCTCCATCATTTTTCCGTCATTGTTCTTATCCGGTGATTCTCATGAATATTTTAACGGAGCCTCAAGGTCATCATCATTAATCTGTTTCTTCTCCGGTGGATTCAATTCTAACTTTGTTGATCATATCCTTTCCTCGTTTCAATGCTTTCTCATGCCGGTGCTCCTCATATTCTTTCACTTCTCGTTATTCAATTGTTCCGGAGTGCTGAAGATATCTCCAAGATTCGTGTTTTCCACTCTACATTCGTTCAAGATCTTTCGAGATTGGTATCTCATTAAAGTCATTTAATTCAACCGGTGCAATATCTTTCAAGTAATCATTTCAATGGTGTTTCTCTTGAGTGGGCCCTAACCCACAGGTCTTTTCCAGGATCTTACCTGACTCTTCTATTTTCTCGATGGTATTCTCAAATTCTTGTCAAAGTTTGACGTAAGAATGAATTATCATCAGTCAAATGTAATTCTCCAAGATCTTTCAAATTCTTTTCATCGTTGGATCAACCTTTCCATTCTTCATTCCGGAGTGTCTAAATAATTCTTGGTGGTGCTTCTTGTTGCCATTCTCATCATTTCAAGACCGAAGAAGTGTTTTTCTCCATATCTTGCCCCATTCGCGGCCATCCTCTCATAATGGTTTGATTGTGAGAATTCTTTTCACCTATCCGGAGCAATTCAAGAGTCTTCTCAGTTTGTTATCCGGAGTCCATCAATTCAGGTTATTTACTCTCAGCTGTCAGTTATCAGTCTCCTATTTTACCGGTGCTTCGTTCAAGTGATCTTTTATCGGCTCGTGATCTCTTCGTTCTAATGTATCTAAATCCTCTCAAGTATCCTCGTTCATTTCATAATTCTTCCCGGTGTTTCTTTATGTTTTATTCGTTCTTTTTCAATTCTTACGGTGGTTCGTTCAAGATTTCTCTTCCTTGGTTATTTATCAATTCATTCATTATTTTCAATCCTACTGGTGGTGCATTGAAGACCTTCCCAAGTTTGCGCTATATCTATCTTAATCCTTTCAACGAGAATAAGTAGTATGCCAAATCCGTTGCTTGTCATCAATTTAATTGATGAAGGGTGAGCATAACATAATTCTTATTCTTGATTCACCCAAATGTTTAATTTCCTATTTCGGAGGCCCTTCAAACTCTCGGTTTCATTTGTTTCATCTTCTCTTTTTCCGGAGTTCCAAGCCCTAATTATCACGGAGATCCATCTAAATCATCACAAGGTTTCACCCTGGGTTGTCAACTTCTCTCTCTTTTCGTTATCTTTGGTCTACAGGATTTCTTCATGAAGGATATACTTGATGGATTCATCAAGGATTTAATTCCTTCTCGAAGTGTTCATCAAGATTCTTTTCAGAGGAGCTCAAGCATTCTTCTTCTTGTAATCCAGAGTTCTATTCTTTCAACCGTATCGTTGGAGATGGTATTATGTCATTCTTGATAATTTGAATTCATGTTTCTTGATTCACATGTTGTCATGAATGAGATATTTCAAATCCATCAATCTCGTCATTGGAATTATCTTGGGTTATATTTCACCTAAAGCCTTCCCTAAGGATTGTTGCTATCTATGGTGTTTATAAATGACCCAAGTTATTCATTTATCCTCCTGGTGAAATAAGTTTCTCGTCTCCTCGTTCATATCAATCCAATTTCTTTTCCCGTGAGTGGCAGGTTGTCACCTCATAATTTGAGTTGTATTCCATAAGACCATATCAACCTTATTATTTTCGTTGTTGGTTTTCCAACAATTCCATTCTAGCTTTTGTTGTAAGCATTCTACCTCGAGACCTTGTTTCCCTTCATTCACTCCATTCCATTCTTACTTTTGTTCCGAGGCATTGTGATGTTCATCTTTTCAACCCATCATCTCATTTTGTCAAAGATCATGTTCTTTTCATGCCTATCCTTTTAACTGGAGTGTTGTGTCCTGTTTTCAAGTATCCTCTGATTTTGTCAAGTTCAATTCCTTCCATTTACAGGCGGAGTGCTGTCCAAATTATATCACTCTTATTCCTTCCCTATCTTGTTTAACCGGAGTATTGTGCCCCTTTGTTCAAGTTCTTTTCGCCTTATCAAGCTTTGCATCTCTTTTCAACCGGAGTGCTGCCCGAATTTGGTCTTCCTTGATCCCTTTCCTTAACCGGAGTGTGTTCAATATATATCTTCCCTTCAACCTCAAGGTTTTCGCAATGTTCTTTGTCCCTCTTTTCTAATGGAGTGTTTTCGACTTTGTTCACCTTCGCTGTATTCTTTTCTCGAATTTGTTTAACCTCTCAAGGTTCTTTGGTTTTTCTCGTTTGACAAAGTAGCAACTTAGTTTTACCGTTTCTCTTCCTTTTCCGTTGCCCCACCGGTGCCATTCTAGATCTCGGGACGGGATCCTCTCGTAGTGGTGGAGTGTTGTAACGCCCCAAGACTGGAGCTTCAGATTCCTTCCATGTTTCCGGGTTTCGTCGTGTGATTTGTTTGGTTCGTCGTTTTCATCTTTGCATCATGTGCATTTGCATCATGCCATCATCTCATAAATCTTTTGCATCTCAACTAAATAAATTGTGTGGATCTTCGATCCATTTAAATCGAGGGAAGAGTGACTTCTCTTTATGACATATCCTCCCAATATTAGGGAGCTATATTAAATATCCCATTAACTTGGAATCACCCATCACACAATTGCATTACTCTTCAACCCTTCTTCTATCCAACTTAACTTCATATATTTTCCTTGTCATCTCTCTCTCAAGCCATACCCATGCATCATCCCTCCCACTTCCTTCATTTTTCATGTCTTTGCAAGCGACTTTATTCCTCCTCCATTAATGTTCATCTTTTCCCTATAAATCTTGCCTATTTCCTACACCCTCTCTGTCAGATTTCATCCCATTCGAAGTTGTTTTGGTCAGGTTCAAAAATGATTGAAGTTTGAAAATAATTCAAACTCTAATTATTTTTCTACCTTCTAAAAATGCCGGAGCAATTTATTCAAACCCTACATAAATCCAGGGTTCCAGATACATTTTTATATATCTCATATTCCTAAACAAAAACGCCTGGATTTTCCCCTTTATTGATTGTTTATTTATATAAACAATAATTTAAGGAAAGGAAGATTTTCTTAAGGAGAGGGAGCCCAGCAGCCGCACCAGTTGGCCAAGGCCCAGCTGGCGCCCTTCCCACTGGGCCGGCTCCAAGGCCCAGCCGCCCCCACCAGTTCCATAACCCTAGCCCGATCCCCTCGCTCGCTAGCCCTCTCTCTCTCTCGATCCCTTGCCTCTCCCTCGACTCCCTCCTACACCGCCGCACACATCTCACAGGAGAGGAGCGCCCGCGCCCGAGACCTTCTACGCCCGATCCCCTCGGCCTTTCTCGCCATCCTGTCGCCGCGTCAGGTCACCGCCGGTGACCACAACCTGCGCCGCGCCCTCGTCCCGTTCCCCTCTGCCTCCTCCCGAGCACCCCTCCTTCCAGCAACCGCGCCCGCCGGCATCGACCACCACCACCAGGAGCTCCGCTGCCCCTCTGCTCCTGTTTCCTCTCCTGCGCCTCCGCCGGCGTGGAGCCGCGCCAAGACGCTGCCGCTACTCTGCTTCCTAACGAGCAGAGGACGAGGCGCCCGCTCGCCTGCGTCTCGCGTTGACCGCGGCCGTCGCCCCGCATCGCCAGCAGCAAGCCGCCACCGTTGCCTCTGTTTCGAGCCCTTGTGCTGCTGCTGTCGCGCCCTGCTTCGTCTGAAGCTCCAGCGCCAAGTCCCTCGCCAAGCTGCCGCCGTTTTCCCTGCCGCCGACCTGCCTCCTTGTTCGGATCCGGCCGAGCTCTCCCTGTCGCCGGTTGCCTCGCCGACCCGCCGCTTCTCGGCCTGCCATCCCGCTCCTTGCCTTGCTACTGCAGCCGCCCCCTTGCCATGGCCATCGCCGAGTTCCCCCAGGACCCGTGGAGCATGTGCGGGAGAACCAAGTCCGAAGATACCGTGGCTGCGATCTCGCCCAGTAACACTACGGTTCGGCAAGACCGTCCCGGATTTTCGCCAAGTTCCACTACTGTCGCCCCTCAAAACGCAAAGTACCCCCAATGGACTCGACAAGACCCACATGCACGATTACGCCCGGTGATGCGACAAGTACATCTACCGACGACCCTCGAACACGTCAAGTACCACTACTGTTAGTACCTCTTCGCAAGACCAAGTCCCTCTACGAAAACGTTGTACGACTACTTCCATGGCCGAAGGCCCGTGTACAACTACCGTCGCCGTGAACGACTACTTCCTCTACTTCCTCTACGAACCCGAACCGCTCCGAGAATGCACCTGGAAGGTATAACCGCCGAGACGATGACCCGTGGATGAATGCATGTGTAGTTTCATATGCATGTTTGGATGTTGTATCCTCCCGTGATCGTTAGATGTTTCCCTCGCTTGTCACCGTCGTCGACCCGTGGGAACCCGGTTGCCGGGATCACCCCACCTTCTATCGCATGTCACACTCCCGTCACTTTTCCTTTTGCACCGGTATCTCCGTGAGTTGTTGGATCATCCGGAATGTTGCCGTGGCACCGTTTCGTTATCGTCTCCGTGGCACCCCTTTCTTTCTACTACGGTGAAAAATGCTTCCTAATGCTCTTGTCAACTTTTAATAAAAATTGCATAAACTTCAACATGTCATGTGCATCATGATAATAACATTTAAATGTTAAAATTGTTGTTGCACCAAAGTGATAATTGCATATGGGGATTTATCAGATTTGTTGTTTGTTATATCCGGCCCCATTTAAAACTATTTAAATGGTATAGTTTTGTTATGCTTCACCTCTTGCCATGTTAAACAACATTTAATATTGTTGAGTACCTAACCGGGAGAGAACTAAATAATTGACGTGGTGTTCCGTCAATATGCAACTCGTTGCATATTGAGCTCCACTTAATTTGTTGGATTGCTTGTGCACTTTGGCATGCCATGCTTCTTTAAACCGGACATGCATCATACTGGTTGTGCATCGTGTCATGCTTATGTGGTGGTTGTTTACTATGTTGTTTGCTTCCTTCCGGTGTTGCTTCTTCGGGTTGGTTCCGATAACGTCGTGTTTGTGAGGATTCGTTCGACTACGTCCGTTTGTCTTCTTCATGGACTCATTCTTCTTCCTTGCGGGATTTCATGCAAGATGATCATACCCTCGAAATCACTACTATCTTTGCTTTGCTAGATGCTCGCTCTTTTGCTATGCCTATGCCGCGATACCTACCACTTGCTTATCATGCCTCCCATATTGTTGAACCAAGCCTCTAACCCACCTTGTCCTAGCAAACCATTGTTTGGCTATGTTACCGCTTTGCTCAGCCCCTCTTATAGCGTTGTTAGTTGCAGGTGAAGATTGAAGTTCGTTCCTTGTTGGAACATGGAGATGTTGTTCCTTGTTGGAACATGTTTACTTGTTGGGATATGACAATATCTCTTATTTAATTAATGCATCTATATATTTGGTAAAGGGTGGAAGGCTCTGCCTTATGCCTGGTGTTTTGTTCCACTCTTGCCGCCCTAGTTTCTGTCATATCGGTGTTATGTTCCCGGATTTTGCGTTCCTTACGCGGTTGGGTAATAATGGGAACCCCTTGACAGTTCGCCTTAAGTAAAGCTCTTCCAGCAATGCCCAACATTGGTTTTACCATTCGCCACCTAGCCTCTTTTTCCCTTGGGTTTCACGGACTCAAGGGTCATTTTTATTTTAACCCCCCCCCCTGGGCCAGTGCTCCTCTGAGTGTTGGTCCGAACTGAGCTGCCTGCGGGGCCACCTCGGGGAAACTTGAGGGTTGGTTTTACTCGTAGCTAGTCTCATCTGAGTGTGCCCTGAGAACGAGATATGTGCAGCTCCTATCGGGATTTGTCGGCACATTCGGGCGGTGTTGCTGGTTTAGTTTTACCCTGTCGAAATGTCTTGTTGTACCGGGATACCGAGTCTGATCGGAATGTCTCCGGAGGAGGTCTAATAGTTTTGTTATGCTTCACCTCTTGCCATGTTAAACAACATTTAATATTGTTGAGTACCTAACCGGGAGAGAACTAAATAATTGACGTGGTGTTCCGTCAATATGCAACTCGTTGCATATTGAGCTCCACTTAATTTGTTGGATTGCTTGTGCACTTTGGCATGCCATGCTTCTTTAAACCGGACATGCATCATACTGGTTGTGCATCGTGTCATGCTTATGTGTGGTTGTTTACTATGTTGTTTGCTTCCTTCCGGTGTTGCTTCTTCGGGTTGGTTCCGATAACGTCGTGTTTGTGAGGATTCGTTCGACTACGTCCGTTTGTCTTCTTCATGGACTCGTTCTTCTTCCTTGCGGGATTTCAGGCAAGATGATCATACCCTCGAAATCACTACTATCTTTGCTTTGCTAGATGCTCGCTCTTTTGCTATGCCTATGCCGCGATACCTACCACTTGCTTATCATGCCTCCCATATTGTTGAACCAAGCCTCTAACCCACCTTGTCCTAGCAAACCATTGTTTGGCTATGTTACCGCTTTGCTCAGCCCCTCTTATAGCGTTGTTAGTTGCAGGTGAAGATTGAAGTTCGTTCCTTGTTGGAACATGGAGATGTTGTTCCTTGTTGGAACATGTTTACTTGTTGGGATATGACAATATCTCTTATTTAATTAATGCATCTATATATTTGGTAAAGGGTGGAAGGCTCTGCCTTATGCCTGGTGTTTTGTTCCACTCTTGCCGCCCTAGTTTCTGTCATATCGGTGTTATGTTCCCGGATTTTGCGTTCCTTACGCGGTTGGGTAATAATGGGAACCCCTTGACAGTTCGCCTTAAGTAAAGCTCTTCCAGCAATGCCCAACATTGGTTTTACCATTCGCCACCTAGCCTCTTTTTCCCTTGGGTTTCACGGACTCAAGGGTCATTTTTATTTTAACCCCCCCCCCTGGGCCAGTGCTCCTCTGAGTGTTGGTCCGAACTGAGCTGCCTGCGGGGCCACCTCGGGGAAACTTGAGGGTTGGTTTTACTCGTAGCTAGTCTCATCTGAGTGTGCCCTGAGAACGAGATATGTGCAGCTCCTATCGGGATTTGTCGGCACATTCGGGCGGTGTTGCTGGTTTAGTTTTACCCTGTCGAAATGTCTTGTTGTACCGGGATACCGAGTCTGATCGGAATGTCTCCGGAGGAGGTCTATTCCTTCATTGACCGTGAGAGCTTGTCATGGGCTAAGTTGGGACACCCTGCTGGGATTTGAACTTTCGAAAGCCGTGCCCGCGGTTATGGGCAGATGGGAATTTTTTTAATGTCCGGTTGTAGATAACTTGAACCCTAACTTAATTAAAATGGGTCAACTGCGTGTGTAACCGTGATGGTCTCTTTCCGGCGGAGTCCGGGAAGTGAACATGGTGTTGGAGTTATGCTTGACGTAGGTTGTTTTTAGGATCACTTCTTGATCATACTTTTATTGACCGTGCTTTGCCTTCTCTTCTCGCTCTCATTTGCGTATGTTAGCCACCATATATGCTAGTCGCTTGCTGCAGCTCCACCTCAACCTTTACCTTACCCATAAGCTTAAATAGTCTTGATCGCGAGGGTGTGAGATTGCTGAGTCCCTGTGGCTCACAGATACTTCCAAAACCAGCTTGCAGGTGCCGATGAGTCCGTGCATCGACGCAACCAAGCTCAGGAGGAGCTCGATGAAGACCTTGTCCTTTGTGTTGTTTCGTTCTAGTTGATCAGTAGTGGAGCCCAGTTGGGGTCGATCGGGACGACCGTGTCGCTTTTGGGGTTCTTCTTTTATTTTGGTTCGTAGTCGGGCCTTGATTGTATCTGGATGATGTAATGCTTTATTCATGTAATGTGTGAAGTGGCGATTGTAAGCCAACTATGTTTTCTTTTCCTTATTGTATTACATGGGTTGTGTGAAGATTACCTCACTTGCGACATTGCTTTCAATGCGGTTATGCCTCTAAGTCGTGCTTCGACACGTGGGAGATATAGCCGCATCGAGGGCGTTACACAGAAACCAGTTTCTGTGACACCTGCACTAATTAGTGAGGAAGTTAATGATGATGATCATGAAACTTCAGAACAAGTTACTACTGAACCTCGTAGATCAACCAGAGTAAGATTCGCACCAGAGTGGTACGGTAATCCTGTTCTGGAAGTCATGCTACTAGATCATGATGAACCTGCGAACTATGAAGAAGCGATGGTGAGCCCAGATTCTGCAAAATGGCTTGAAGCCATGAAATCTGAGATGGGATCCATGTATGAGAACAAAGTGTGGACTTTGGTTGACTTGCCCAATGATAGGCAAGCAATTGAGAATAAATGGATCTTCAAGAAGAAGACTGACGCTGACGGTAATGTTACTGTCTACAAAGCTCGACTTGTCGCAAAAGGTTTTTGACAAGTTCAAGGGATTGACTACGATGAGACCTTCTCACCTGTAGCGATGCTTAAGTTTATGATTATGAAATTTGGCAGATGGATGTCAAAACTGCATTCCTGAATTGATTTCTGGAAGAAGAGTTGTATATGATACAGCCGGAAGGTTTTATCGATCCAAAGGGAACTAACAAAGTGTGCAATCTCCAGCGATCCATTTATGGACTGGTGCAAGCCTCTCGGAGTTGGAATAAACACTTTGATAGTGTGATTAAAGCATTTGGTTTTGTACAGACTTTTGGAGAAGCCTGTATTTACAAGAAAGTGAGTGGGAGCTCTATAGCATTTCTGATATTATATGTGGATGACATATTACTAATCGGAAATGATATAGAATTTCTGGATAGCATAAAGGGATACTTGAATAAGATTTTTTCAATGAAAACCTCAGTGAAGCTGCTTACATATTGGGCATTAAGATCTATAGAGATAGATCAAGACGCCTAATTGGACTTTCACAAAGCACATACCTTGACAAAGTTTTGAAGAAGTTCAAAATGGATCAAGCAAAGAACGGATTCTTGCCTGTGTTACAAGGTGTGAAGTTGAGTAAGACTCAATGCCCGACCACTGCAGAAAATAGAGAGAAAATGAAAGATGTTCCCTATGCTTCAGCCATAGGCTCTATCATGTATGCAATACTGTGTACCAGACCTGATGTGTGTCTTGCTATAAGTCTAGCAGGGAGGTACCAAAGTAATCCAGGAGTGGATCACTGGACAGTGGTCAAGAACATCCTGAAATACCTGAAAAGGAATAAGGATATGTTTCTCGTATATGGAGGTGACAAAGAGCTCATCGTAAATGGTTACGTTGATGCAAGCTTTGACACTGATCCGGACGATTCTAAATCGCAAACCGGATACATATTTACATTAAATGGTGGAGTTGTCAGTTGGTGCAGTTCTAAACAAAGTGTCGTGGCGGGATCTACATGTGAAGCGGAGTACATAGCTGCTTCGGAAGCAGCAAACGAAGGAGTCTGGATGAAGGAGTTCATATCCGATCTAGGTGTCATACCTAGTGCATCGGGTCCAATGAAAATCTTTTGTGACAATACTGGTGCAATTGCCTTGGCAAAGGAATCCAGATTTCACACGAGAACCAAGCACATCAAGAGACGCTTCAATTACATCCGGGATCTAGTCCAGGTGGGAGACATAGAGATTTGCAAGATACATACGAATCTGAATGTAGCAGACCCGTTGACTAAGCCTCTTCCACGAGCAAAACATGATCAGCACCAAGGCTCCATGGGTGTTAGAATCATTGCTGTGTAATCTAGATTATTGACTCTAGTGCAAGTGGGAGACTGAAGGAAATATGCCCTAGAGGCAATAATAAAGTTATTATTTATTTCCTTATATCATGATAAATGTTTATTATTCATGCTAGAATTGTATTAACCGGAAACATAATACTTGTGTGAATACATAGACAAACTAAACGTCACTAGTATGCCTCTACTTGACTAGCTCGTTAATCAAAGATGGTTATGTTTCCTAACCATAGACATGTGTTGTCATTTGATTAACGGGATCACATCATTAGGAGAATGATGTGATTGACATGACCCATTCCATTAGCTTAGCACCCGATCGTTTAGTATGTTGCTATTGCTTTCTTCATGACTTATACATGTTCCTGTGACTATGAGATTATGCAACTCCCATTTGCCGGAGGAACATTTTGTGTGCTACCAAACATCACAACGTAACCGGGTGATTATAATGGTGCTCTACAGGTGTCTCCGAAGGTACATGTTGGGTTGGCGTATTTCGAGATTAGGATTTGTCACTCCGATTGTCGGAGAAGTATCTCTGGGCCCTCTCGGTAATGCACATCACTTAAGCCTTGCAAGCAATGCAACTAATGAGTTAGTTGCGAGATGATGTATTACAGAACGAGTAAAGGGACTTGCCGATAACGATATTGAACTAGGTATTGAGATACCGACGATCGAATCTCGGGCAAGTAACTTACCGATGACAAAGGGAACAACATATGTTGTTATGCGGTCTAACCGATAAAGATCTTCGTAGAGTATGTAGGAGCCAATATGAGCATTCAGGTTCCGCTATTGGTCATTGACCGGAGACGTGTCTCGGTCATGTCTACATTGTTCTCGAACCCATAGGGTCCGCACGCTTAACGTTACGATGACAGTTTCATTATGAGTTTATATATTTTGATGTACCGAAGGTTATTCGGAGTCCCGGATATGATCACGGACATAACGAGGAGTCTCGAAATGGTCGAGACATAAAGATCGATATATTGGACAGCTATATTCGGACACCGGAAGTGTTTCCGGTGATTTCGGAGAGAACTGGAGTGCCGGAAGGGTTACCGGAACCCCCCGGGGAAGTATTGGGCCTTAGTGGGCCTGAGGGGAGAGAGAGGGCAGCAGCCCAGGAGGTGGCGCGTCCCCGGGGAAGTATTGGACTAGGGGAGGGGGGCGCGGCCCCTCTTTCCCTCTCCCTCTTCCTCTCCCTCTTTTCCTTCCCCCTTCTCTCTTCCTAGTTGGACTAGGAAAGGGGAGTCCTACTCCTACTAGGAGGAGGACTCCCCCGTCCTTGGCGCACCCCAAGGGCCGGCCGGCCTCTCCCCCTTGCTCCTTTATATACGGGGGCAGGGGGCACCTCTAGACACACAAGTTGATCTTCGTGATCGTTCTCTTAGCCGTGTGCGGTGCCCCCATCCACCATAATCCTCGATAATATTGTAGCGGTGCTTAGGCGAAGCCCTGCGACGGTACAACATCAAGATCGTCACCACGCCATCGTGCTGACGGAACTCTTCCCCGACACTTTGCTGGATTGGAGTCCGGGGATCGTCATCGAGCTGAACGTGTGCTAGAACTCGGAGGTGCCGTAGTTTCGGTGCTTGATCAGTCGGGCCGTGAAGACGTACGACTACATCAACCGCGTTGTGCTAACGCTTCCGCTTCCGGTCTACGAGGGTACGTAGACAACACTCTCCCCTCTCATTGCTATGCATCACCATGATCTTGCGTGTGCATAGGAATTTTTTTGAAATTACTACGTTCCCCAACACCCCACACTTTATTGTACTGTAGTGAGATAGAGGGAGAGCTGACATGTTGGTCCATAGGTATTTATGTCATTATAACATGGATAAAGATATTTCATTCACAATAATGGTGTCCAGCACAACACACCCCTCAAATAGAACTAAGCACCCTGAAATTCCTTGACAACTAAACTGCTGGCTATATGATGTTGGTCATATATATTGTACGTATATAATGTGAAGAAACAAGTGGTAGTACTACCAACTACAAGATGAACTATAAGATATACTAGTATGTATATACTGAAGAGTTAAAGTAATGAGAAGGAACATAACATAGTTCTGCTGTTGGCTCATCACAACACACCCCTCAAATAAAACTAAGCACCCTGAAATTAAACTAAGCAACTAATCTGGTAGACACTGCATTACAACCACCATGAGCAATGACACTGCCACCTTACTCGGACTCCTTGTCCACGTGCTCGAATTTGTCCTTGTATCTCTTCCTCTTGGCCGATACTTGATGACCCACAAGTATAGGGGGTCAATTGTAGCTCTTTTCATTAAGTAAGAGTGTCGAACCCAACGAGGAGCGCAAAGAAATGACAAGTAGTTTTCAGTAAGGTATTGTCTGCAAGTGCTAAAATAGTAAGTAACGAGTAGTTTGGTAGCAAGATAATCTATAACAAGCAAGTAACGATAATTGTAACAAGTATGCAACAAGGTAGCCCAATCCTTTTGAGGCAAAGGACATGCCAAAACAGTCTCTTATGATAAGCAAAGCGTTCTTGAGGGTACACGGGAATTTCATCTAGTCACTTTCATCATGCCGGTTTCATTTGTGTTCGCTACTTTGATAATTTGATATGTGGGTGGACCAGTGCTTAGGTGTTGTTCTTACTTGAACAAACCTCCTACGTATGATTAACCCTCCCGCAAGCATCCACAACTATGAGAAAATTATTAAGGATAAATCCTAACCATAGCATTAAATTCTAGGATCCAATCGGTCCCTTACATAATAGTGCATAAACTGGGGTTTAAGCTCCTGTCACTCTCGCAACCCACCATCTATTTACTACTCCACAATGCATTCCTTAGGCCCAAATATGGTGAAGTTTCATGTAGTCGACATTCACATGACACCACTAAGGGAATCACAACACACATACTATCAAAATATCAAACACATATCAAATTCACATGATTACTTGCAACATGATTTATCCCGTGACCTCAAGAACAAAAGTAAGTACTCACAATCAACAAACATGCTCATGATCAGAGGGGTATTAATATGCATAATGGATCTGAACATATAATCTTCCACCAAATAAACCATAATGTAATCAACTACAAGTTGTAATCAACACTACTAGCCACCCCTAGCAATAATTTATAGTTCCAGTAACAAGATTGAATACAAGATAAGAACTAGGGTTTCAGATGAGATGGTGCTGGTGAAGATGTTGATGGAGATTTCCCTCCCTGAGGGAGTCCTGGATTAGGGGGTGTCCGGATGGCCGGACTATACCTTCGGCCGGACTCCTGGACTATGAAGATACAAGATTGAAGACTTCGTCCCGTGTCCGGAAGGGACTTTCCTTGGCGTGGAGGGTAAGCTTGGCGATACGGATATGTAGATCTCCTACCATTGTAACCGACTTTGTGTAACCCTAACCCTCTCCGATGTCTATATAAACCGGAGGGTTTTAGTCTGTAGGACAACATATAGAACAACAATCATACCATAGGCTAGCTTCTAGGGTTTAGCCTCTCTGATCTCGTGGTAGATCTACTCTTGTACTACCCATATCATCAATATTAATCAAGAAGGACGTAGGGTTTTACCTCCATCAAGAGGGCCTGAACCTAGGTAAAACTTTGTGTCCCTTGCCTCCTGTTACCATCCGGCCTAGACGCACAGTTCGGGACCGCCTACCCGAGATCCGCCGGTTTTGACACCGACATTGGTGCTTTCATTGAGAGTTCCTCTGTGTCGTCGCCGTCAGGCTTGATGGCTCCTACGGTCATCAATAGCGATGCAGTCCAGGGTGAGACCTTCCTCCCCGGACAGATCTTCGTCTTCGGCGGCTTCGCACTGCGGGCCAATTCACTTGGCCATCTGGAGCAGATCGAAAGCTACGCCCCTGGCCGTCAGGTCAGATTTGGAAGTTTAAACTACATGGCTGACATCCGCGGGGACTTGATCTTCGAAGGATTCGAGCCACTGCCGAGTGTGCCGCACTGTCACGACGAGCATGATCTAGCTCTGCCGCCGAACAGTGCCCTGGAGGCCGCACCCGCATCGGCTTCGACCCTTAATTCAGAGCCAACTGCGCTGATCGAGGATGGGCGGTTGGACGCCGCCTCGGGGGCTGCGATCCCAACGGCGATCGAGTCGAACACCAGCCCCACACTCCGCGAGACTTGTGACTCCAAGGAGCCGGACTCCGAACCTTCCACGCCCCTGCCGATCGAATCCGATTGGGCGCCGATCATGGAGTTTACTGCCGCGGACATCTTTCAGCACTCGCCTTTCGGCGATATTCTGAAGACACTGAAGTCTCTCTCTTTATCAGGAGAGCCCTGGCCGGACTACGGTCAGCAAGGTTGGGGTACGGACGATGAAGAAATTCAAAGCCCACCCACCACCCACTTTGTAGCCACTGTCGACGATTTAACCAACATGCTCGACTTCGACTCCGAAGACATCGACGGTATGGACACCGATGAAGGAGACGATGAAGAACCAGCGCCTATTAGGCCCTGGAAAGCCACCTCGTCATATGACATATACATGGTGGACACCCCAAAAGAAGGATATGGCGATAGAACAGCAGAGGATGACCCCTCCAAGAAACAGCCTAAGCGCCGGCGTCAGCGGCGCCGCTCAAAATCCCGCCAAAACAAATACGGCGATTCTAGCACGGGAGATAATAATACACCGGAGAGTGCCGAAGAAAACCCCCTCCAGCAAGATTCAACACAGGAGGATGGACAAACCTGCCCTCATGAGAGAGCGGCAAAAAGAGAGGTCGAGGACGATAATCATATGCCTCCCTCCGAAGACGAGGCAAGCCTCGACGACGACGAATTCATCGTGCCAGAGGATCCCGTCGAGCAAGAGCGTTTTCAACGCAGGCTTATGGCCATGGCATGAAGCCTCAAGAAAAAACAGCAATAGCTTAGAGCTGATCAAGATTTGCTAGTCGATAGATGGACTGAAGTCCTTGCGGCCGAAGAGCATAAACTCGAACGCCCCTCCAAGAGCTACCCAAAGCACAGGTTGCTACCCCGATTAGAGGAGGAAGCACTTAAACCTACATCACCAGCACTCGATACGGCCGATCGGCCACCTCGTGGCCGTGACAGAGAGGCCTCTCGGCCCTCCACTCAAGCCGCACCCCGTACCAAGGCACGGGAAAATGCGCCAGACCTACGAGATATGTTGGAGGACAAGGCAAGGCGAACAAGATCGATCTATGGATCGCGTGGGCGCCCCACGACTCGAGACGGTAACCGTCACGCCGGACATAAATCCGGTAGGGCCGAACACAGTAGACAAAGCGCATTGGAGCTACGTTGTGATATAGCCCAGTACAGAGGCGCCGCACACCCACTATGCTTCACAGACGAAGTAATGGATCATCAAATCCCCGAGGGTTTCAAACCCGTAAACATCGAATCATATGATGGCGCAACAGATCCTGCGGTATGGATTGAGGATTATGTCCTTCATATCCACAAGGCCCGAAGCGATGATCTCCACGCCGTCAAATACCTCCCACTCAAGCTTAAAGGACCAGCTCGGCATTGGCTTAACAGTTTGCCAGAAGGATCAATCAGTTGTTGGGAGGACCTGGAAGCCGCATTCCTCTACAATTTGTAGGGCTCTTATGTGCGACCACCAGACGCTGATGACCTAAGCCACGTAATTCAGCAGCCAAATGAATTGGCCAGGCAATTCTGGACACGGTTCCTAACAAAGAAAAATCAAATAGCCGACTGTTCGGACGCAGAGGCCCTAGCAGCCTTCAAGCACAATATCCGTGACGAGTGGCTTGCCCGGCACCTTGGACAGGAAAAGCCGAAATCTATGGCAGCACTCACGACACTCATGACCCGCTTATGCACGGGAGAAGATAGCTGGCTTGCTCGTAGTAACAATATGACCAAGAACCCTGGTAATTCGGATACCAGGGACAGTAGTGGCAGGTCGCGTTGCAACAAGCAGAAGCGCCGCATTAACGGCGACAATGCTGAGGATACGACAGTTAATGCCGGATTCAGAGGCTATAAATCCGGTCAGCAGAAAAAGCCATTCAAAAGAAATCCTAGGGGCCCGTCCAGTTTGGACCGAATACTCGACCGCTTGTGCCAGTTTCATGGCACCCCCGAAAAGCCGGCCAATCACACCAACAGGGATTGTTGGGTGTTCAAGCAGGCAGGCAAGTTAAATGCCGAAAATACCGACAAGGGGCTGCATAGCGATGACGACGAAGAGCCCCGGCCGCCGAACAGAAGTGGACAGAAGGGTTTTCCCCCACAAGTGCGGACGGTGAACATGATATACGCAACTCACATCCCCAAGAGGGAGCGGAAGCACGCGTTAAGGGACATATACGCGGTAGAGCCAGTCACCCCAAAGTTCAACCCATGGTCCTCCTGCCCGATCACCTTCGATCGAAGGGACCATCCCACTAGCAACCGTCATGGCGGATTCGCCACATTGGTTCTAGACCCAATTATTGACGTATTTCATCTCACTAGAGTCCTTATGGACGGCGGCGGCAGCCTGAACCTGCTTTACCAGGATACAGTGCGGAAAATGGGCATAGATCCCTCGAGGATCAAGCCCACCAAAACGACCTTTAAAGGTGTAATACCAGGTGTAGAGGCCAACTTTACAGGCTCAGTCACACTTGAAGTGGTCTTCGGACCTCCGTATAATTTCGAAGCGAGGAGTTAATCTTCGACATAGTCCCATTCCATAGTGGCTATCACGCACTGCTTGGGCGAACCGCATTCGCCAAGTTCAACGCGGTACCGCACTACGCATACCTTAAGCTCAAGATGCCGGGCCCTCGAGGAGTAATTATGATCAATGGAAACACCGAACGCTCTCTCCGAAAGGAGGAGCACACGGTGGCCCTTGCAGCGGAGTACAAAGCAGCCTCTCCAGGAAGTTCTCCAGTCCGGCCATTAAACGTCCGGACACTGTCAAGCGCGCCCGGAGTAACCTACAACAAGACCACCTGGCACATTCCAAGCAGGCGTAGCAATGCGGCCCCAACCCCAGCCCTCGCAAAAATGCGACGCCAGTGCTTCGCGTACATAACTACGCTCTAGAAATACCATGGGTACAGGGGGAGGGGCACCATCACGGCACGCCCGAAACACGGCTTAAACCGCACGAGGGGCTGCCGATTTTTTAATTTTCTCTTACTTTCATGACTCCATTCTTTGGAAGGCCTGTTCGGCAGTTCAATTGCCGCACAAACGATGCAAGAACCAGGTGTCGTGGTTCTAAGTCTGACAGTAATGTAGGGGGGTATGTATGGAGAGGCAAGATCTTAGCTGTGGAGAAGTTGTCAGCACGCAAGGTTTATGAGTTCAGGCCCTTCTCGGAGGAAGTAATAGCCCTACGTCTCGGAGCCCAGAGGCGGTCACCTGGATTATGTGAGTATGAGTTACAGAGGTGCGAACCCTTGTCTCGGAGGAGGGGGGTGGCTTATATAGGGTGCGCCAGGACCCCGGCCAGCCCATGTTACCAAGGGTTCAATGTACATTAAGGCGGGGCGTTACTGGTAACGCTGGTAATAAAGTGCTATGATGACCATAAAAGCTATTTAATGACCGTCCGTTAGCGTGCGAAGTGACTTTAGGTCTCCTGGCCGTCGAGTGATTGGGTCTCGATCGAGTGATGCTTCTTGGTCGAGTGTCTTCGAGTCTGTCGAGTGGGACACCTTCAAGTCGATTGAAAGGTGATTTCTTCTAGAGATGTCCTTGGGTAGGGTAGGTAGGACAGGTCCATGACCCTACCCTAGGTACATAGCTTCATCATTAGCCCCCTAATGGATTGAGGTTTGAGTGGGGAAGGAGTTGAGAACTTCTCCGACTCATTTTTCATGTCGTGAGCATATCTAGTTTCAGATCAACGGGCCTGAGTGATGGCAGCAACCTCTTTTTTAGTCGCCTTGATCCATTCTTAATTCCTCGTCGAGTGGGTTTCTTTACTTGTAAGGCTCCGAGTGATGGTGTGGAGGAGATCTTTGGTCTGACAAGTTGTTTGCTGCGCGCAGATTTCGTGGGATCTGAATTTTGGGGAAGCGCGCGGGACGGGGAAGGCCGCAGTAATCGGATGGGATAGAGTGGAGCCGCCTCGATCCCCGCGCCACCTTTTTCGCCACGTATCGCGCGCGCGGTCGTTACGGGATTTCACGGAGCCACCCGGGCCTACCCGTCAGCCACTCGAGAGCGGCCTGATATAAAGCGCCGGACCGGAGTCTCCCAAACAGTGCACCTCATTACCTCTTCTCCTCCTCACGCCCCTCCGTTGCGCTCGCTCTCGCCCCAGCGTCACCGCATCGCATGCGTCTCGCCGGCGATAATGGGGAAGGAGAAGATAGCGGCTCTAGAGCGGGCCAAGAAGGCGACGGCGAGGTCGAAGGGGAAGGCGACCAGCCGGGGCGGATCTTCCTCGCGGTCTGGCCTGCCGAGGGGCTGGATCCAGGGCGACTGGATCCACTCAAGGATCTCCCAAGAAGACATCGACGACTTGGCCAAAGGGGGGCTGATCCCCTATGACTCGGCGCGGGTTCCGGGGAAGGAATCTGAGCCACAGCCTCGGGAGGGTGAGCGTGTTCTTCTTGCCACCCACGTCGACCATGGATTTTCTCTGCTCCCTCACCCCTTCTTCCGAGGGTTTCTGAACTTCTTTGGGGCACAACTCCACCATTTTACCCCCAACTCAATCGTTTATCTCGCCTCTTTCATTTCTTTGTGTGAGAACTTCCTGGGTTGTCGGCCTCACTGGGGTCTCTTCAAGCATATTTTCACTTGTCGCTCCCAGACAGTGAAAAAGGCCAATCCGAGTGATGAGAGGACCCAAGTGATCCAGATGTGTGGGGGTCTTGGCATCCAGACGAGAGGGAAAAGCTCCTTTCCGGCCATGATTCTTCCCTACTCAGTTCGTGGATGGCAGTCGACTTGGTTTTACTGTAAAGACCAATCAACGCCAGGGCAATCGACTGGCCTCCCTCCCTTTACCATGGACCGAGTGGAAAAACCCTCCCCTTTAAAGGTGCTCCTGGAGGAGAAGGCGCAGGTGAAGGTGCTGGTAGAGCGAGTGGTCCGGCTTATCCGTGACGGGGTCACTGGTATGGATCTCTTGGAGGTCTGCCTTCAGCGGCGCATCCAGCCTTTTCAAGCTCGAGACCATCCGATGTGGATGTATTCGGGTCTTGAAGACTCCACTCGGATTCACCCGGAGGAGGTCGATGACGACACACTGGAGAAGTGGCTGTCGGGCATGACCGGAAACAAGGACAACCTCAGGGGAGCCAGGAGAGTCCCTCCATTCGACCAGTCTCACGCACCAGAGCAGGTCTGATTCTGAGTTTTACTTGTAATCTGAATTCACTCGCATGGCTGCCTGTATCGCGTCGAGTGACTTTGATCTACCTGCTTTTTTTCAGGCCATTATTGAAATGTATTCAATGCCTAACGGGGAGCAAGAGCAAGTTCTGGAAGGCGAGGCGAGTGGCGGCGACAATGGCGAGTGGACTTCCGACGGTGAAGGGGATGGAGGAAGCGACGACTCAAGTGATTGAGAAGAAGTCGAGTCGCCCCCTCGCAGGGAGAGGCGATCCAAGCTCGACCAAGAACGGCCGAGTGCCCGTGACAAGGCGACTGCTCCGGTTGGTCAGTCTTCAAAGCGTCCTCGGATCTCTTCGCCAACCCCGACTGAGAAGGCGCCAAAGCACCCCAAAGTTGCAGAGCCGAAGACTCGAAAGGCATTGCCGAAGATCAAGATTGATATCCCCGTTGCTTCCGCGTGAGTGTCTCTCTTTGTATTCACTCGATGCTCCGCATTGTTTGTTCTTCTTGTTTTAACTGGACAAACTTTGGAATTGTCAGCGCTGCCACTTCCGGGACCTCAGCTTACAGGGATGATGATGAGGTGATGGAGGATGCGGTCACTTCTAATCCGGGTATGATTTCTGCCATACTATCTTTATTCGGTCGATTCAACTGCGATGTGCATCATTGGGTGACGTGATTTTGGCAATTGAACTTTGTACAGCACCCAACATTATTGACCTCCCAGATGATGAAGAAGAGCCCGAGAGGCCCTTGACGAGGAAGAATAGGCGAGCTCCTGCAAGCGAGGTGCTACAGATGACGCCGAGGGCGGCACTAGTTGTTCAGGACACTGGCGACGTCAATCGGGTTTCTGTTACCTTCGCTGAGCCGCTGTCGAGTGCCTTGCCTTCTTCGTCGACTGCTCAGGCCCCTGTCGACCCGCCTTCAGTTTTTGCGACCCATCATGTCCCAGAGGACGAGGTGAATGCTGCTAGGGAAGCCATACGCCAGGCGGGCATTATGATGGAGAAGATGAAGATGGTGCGGGGCGCCAGCCAAGCCGCCTATGATGCCAGCTCGGCTCTCCAGAGCAACAGTCAGGTTAGTTGGTCGCCGCTTGTTCTGTTAGGATATGCTACCTGAAGATTCTTTTCAAAAATCTTTGCATCTATACACCCGCTGAGTGCACCCACTCGGTGTAGTCCCCGAGACTACGGTGGACTGCTGGCAGTCGACTGTAGTCTTTGTATTTTGTCGAATGTATAGTTTGTCTCTTCCACTCGGTCTGGTCGAGTGGGATCAGAACCGGTGGGGGCACGCTGAGTGCACCCACTGGGTGTAGTCCCCGAGACTACGGTCGACTGCTGGTAGTCGACTGTAGTCTGAGTTCTACTTTCTATCTTCCTGCCTTCTTCTTTTTTTTGGACTCGACTTCGGCTGGTCGATCGAGTGGGATTAGAACCGGTGGGGGCACGCAAAGTGCACCCACTGGGTGTAGTCCCCGAGACTACGGTGGACTGCTGGCGGTCGACTGTACTCTTAGTATTTATTGCCTTTGTTGTTTTACACTGTAAAATAACTTCTCCCCTTTGATTTCAGAAATCTTGTGATCTTGGAGCTCGCTTTGCTGACTTGGAGTGGCAGCAGATTCAACTGAACCTTGACTTGGAGCTGGCTAGGACGGAGCTGCAAAAGGTCAGAGATGGCGCTGCTGGTAAGACGAGTTTGTCGACTGGTCAGTTTTAGGCTCGAGTACCCTTCTGCTATTTCTGAGTCAATCGTTACTTCTTTTGTAGAAAAACTGAGAGAAGCTCTGGCGAAGAGGGATGAGGATTTGGCTGCTGCCCGTAAGGAGGCCGACGACCGGACCGCTCTGGCCGAACAGAAGCTGGCTTCGGTCGGCCAGTTGGAAGAAGAGAACACCAGGCTGAAGACCGCTCTGAATGACTCCAATAGGGAGTGCTCGCGCTGGAAGAGAGCTAATCTTGACCAGGGCGAGAAAATGGAAAGTATTTCCCGCAGGAGGGATGATCTGGAGAGTTATCTGAGAAGTCTTGCCAAGAAGTTGTTCATCAAGCTTGAAGGTGCACATTCTGTTCTGACTGATTTTTTTTGTGTCGACTCAGTGTATGAAAATTGACTTATCCTTGGATCGTGAATGCAGAGTTTTGCCAGAACTTTGAAGAGGAGACTGGGCGGATCGAACCAAGTTTGGATCCAATCAACTCTCCTGTGAAAGATGAAGCTGCCATGAATCTGCTCCGTCTGGAATCTCGCATCGACAGTGCGGTGGATTACTTGGCTCAACTGAAGGTCGCCATGTCGCGGATCAACCCGGCACTTTGGCCAGAGGCCACATTCCAAGACGATCTTGAGTCTCTGATGGCTCGTCTTAACGGAATCCCTGACCGAGTGCTGGAGTGGAAGAAGTCTTCTGCTCGGTGTGGTGCTGATGTGGCTCTGTCTTTGGTTCGTGTCCACTGCAAGGAGGTGCGACAAGACAAATTGGCAGCAATCAAGGTCGCCAACACCCAGAAACATGACTTCTGAAACTTTATGGAGACTTTCATTGCTGCAGCCACTCGGATAGCCGACGGCGTCGACCTGGATGAGTTCGTCGAGCCTGCCAGTCCTCCTCCTGCGGAATGAACAAACTCTTATGTCCCACCTTAAATTTGCCTCAGAATACCGAGTGGTTTTTGTAACCGTTAAACTTTTTCGGGCTGCATGCCCGAGTACTTCGATCTGCGATCTGGATCCTTTAGAATTTACCTGAACTTGGTTTATCGTTGAATATCTTTACGAATCTCTTGCTGAGTGAACCCATTCTTCATTTGAGACAACTTTTGTATTCGCAGCGCAACTCCGAAGGGGAGGGAAGCAGTCGTAGGATTTTTTTTCAAACTTAGGCGAGTGCCGGACTGCAGCTAAGTCTCTAAGTGAGAGAACTTAGGCGAGCACTGGGCTACAGCTAAGCCCCCGAGGGGGAGGTTTTCTCTCCACTCGGTAGCATTTTTTCAAACTTAGGCGAGTGTCGGACTGCAGCTAAGTCTCTAAGTGAGAGAACTTAGGCGAGCACTGGGCTACAGCTAAGCCCCCGAGGGGGAGGTTCTCTCCACTCGGTAGATTTTTTCAAACTTAGGCGAGTGTCGGACTCAGCTAAGTCTCCAGTGAGAGAACTTAGGCGAGTACTGGACTGCAGCTAAGCCCCCGAGTGGGAGGATTGCTCTCCACTCGGTAGGATTTTTCAAACTTAGGCGAGTGCCGGACTGCAGCTAAGTCTCTCTCTAAGTGAGAGAACTTAGGCGAGTACTGGACTGCAGCTAAGCCCCCGAGTGGGAGGATTGCTCTCCACTCGGTAGCATTTTTTCAAACTTAGGCGAGTGCTGGACTACAGCTAAGTCTCTAAGTGAGAGAACTTAGGCGAGTACTGGACTGCAGCTAAGCCCCCGAGTGGGAGGATTGCTCTCCACCCGGTAGGATTTTTCCAAACTTAGGTGAGTGCCGGACTGCAGCTAAGTCTCTAAGTGAGAGAACTTAGGCGAGTACTGGACTGCAGCTAAGCCCCCGAGTGGGAGGATTGCTCTCCACTCGGTAGGTTTTTTTTCAAACTGAGGCGAAACGGATTCGCAGCTAAGCCCCCGAGTGGCAGGCTGGCTCGCCACTCGGTAGGAAACTGTTTTTACAAACTTAGGCGAAGCGTATTCGCAGCTAAGCCACCCACTGGGGGATTTCTTACGCAAACAAAAACAATAATAATCACTGGAAAATTATAACGCTCTTGTCTTTGATAAATAAACTACAGGAGTTTTTCTTATTACATCTCATCCGAGTGAGAATTCAAGTATAAAAGGGGCGAAGTAGCTCCGCATTCCAGGCTCGTGGCTCATCAATCTGGCGATCGACATTGTAAAGGTGGTATTCTCCATTGTGGAGGACTCTGGTGACTATGAAGGGGCCTTCCCAAGTAGGAGCGAGCTTGTGTGGTTTCTGCTGATCCACTCGGAGGACTAAGTCTCCTTCTTGGAAGGCTCGGCTCTTCACGTTTCTGGCATGGAATCGACGCAAGTCTTGCTGATAGATGGTCGATCGAATCAAGGCCATTTCTCTTTCTTCTTCTAGGAAGTCAACTGCGTCCCGCCGGGCTTGTTCTGCTTCATCTTCTGAGTAGAGCTCAACTCTGGGAGTATTGTGAAGCAGGTCGCTCAGTAAGACTGCCTCGGCTCCATAGACCAAAAAGAATGGGGTTCTTCCGGTCGATCGATTTGGGGTTGTCCTCAATCCACAAAGGACTAATGGAAGCTCGTCGACCCATGCACCTGCTGCGTGCTTGAGATTGCGCATCAATCGGGGTTTCAGTCCTTCGAGAATTAGGCCGTTTTCCCTTTCTGCTTGCCCATTCGACTGGGGGTGAGCGACCAAAGCATAGTCGACCCGAGTGCCCTGAGAGGCGCAAAAGGCCCTGAATTTGTCGGAATCGAAGTTTGACCCGTTGTCGATGATGATGCTGTGTGGAACTCCATATCTGAATACCAACTCTCTGATGAAACTGATAGCGGTGCAAGCATCAAGATTCTTGATAGGCTTGGCTTCAATCCATTTGGTGAACTTGTCGACTGCTACCAGCACATGAGTGAAGCCGCTCCTGCCTGTTCTCAATGGTCCAACCATGTCCAACCCCGAAACAGCGAAAGGCCAGACGAGTGGAATGGTTTTCAGGGCTGACGCGGGCTTGTGTGGCATATTGGAGTAATACTGACATCCTTCACATTTGTCGACTATCTCTTTGGCCATCTCATTGGCTCTCGGCCAGTAGAACCCCGCTCGGTATGCATTAGCCACAATGGTCCGAGAGGACGCATGATGACCACAGGTCCCCGAGTGGATATCGTTAAGGATCATCTGACGTTCTTCTGGTGCAATACACTTCTGGCCGACCCCAGTCGTGCTTTCTCTATATAACTGTCCCTTTATGACTGTAAGGGCCTTGGATCGACGGACGATCTGTCGAGCCTCTTCTTCGTCTTTTGGGAGTTCTTTCCTTAGGATGTACGTGATGTACGGTTCTGTCTAGACGGGAGTGATAACCAAGACTTCCATGATCAGGTTGACCATAGCCGGAACTTCAACTTCAGTCAGATCTGTGGCACTTTTTGGCTGCGGGGCCTCTTCAGTGAAGGGATCCTCCTGGACCGATGGTGTGTGGATGCGTTCCAAAAAGACATCGCTGGGAATGGCTTCTCTGTTGGAACCTATTTTTGCCATATCATCAGCTGCTTGATTTTTCAGTCGGGGTATGTGATGAAGCCCTAACCCCTCGAATTTCTTCTCCAGCTTTCTCACTGCATTGCAATAACCAGTCATGGCTGGACTTGTGACGTCCCATTCCTTCATCACTTGATTGACCACCAAATCTGAGTCTCCATAGACCATGAGGCGACGGACGCCGGGTGAAATGGCCATGCGCAACCCATATAAGAGTGCTTCGTATTCTGCCTCGTTGTTAGAGGCATCAAAGTGGATTTGAAGAACATATCTGAGTTTATCTCCTCTGGGGGAGGCCAACACCACTCCGGCTCCGGAACCATTTAGCATCTTGGAACCGTCAAAGAACATGGTCCAATGCTCCGAGTGAACTTGAGTCGGCAGTTGCTGTTCGATCCACTCGGCGACGAAATCCGCGATTGCCTGGGACTTGATAGCTTTCTTTGCCTCAAACATGATATCTAGAGGAAGAAGTTCAATCGCCCATTTTGCCACTCGACCAGTTGCGTCCCTGTTATGCAAGATCTCTGACAACGGAGCGTCGCTGACGACTGTAATGGAATGATCAGAGAAGTAGTGGGCAACTTTCTTTGTAGTCAAGTAAATCCCATATATGAGCTTCTGATAATGAGGGTATCTTTGCTTCGATGGGGTCAAGACTTCAGAAATATAATACACTGGGCGCTGAACTTTGAAGGTTTTCCCTTCTTCTTCCCGCTCGACCGTAAGTACCGTACTGACGACTTGTCCTGTGGCTGCAATGTAAAGCAGCAAAGGCTCCTTGCTGATTGGGGCAGCAAGCACCGGCTGGGTGGAGAGCAGAGCTTTGAGTTCTGCGAATGCTGCCTCAGCTTCAGGAGTCCACTCGAACTTGTCAGACTTCTTCATCAATTGGTAAAGAGGCAATGCCTTTTCACCAAGGCGAGATATGAATCGACTTAGGGCGGCCAAGCAACTAGTAAGCTTTTGAACATCGTGCACTCGCACAGGACTTTTCATTCGGAGTATAGTACCGACTTTTTCTGGCTTGGCGTCGATTCCCCGTTTGGAAACGAGAAAACCGAGTAACTTTCCGCCAGGAACTCCGAATGTGCATTTTGATGGATTATGCTTGATATCAAACCTTCTGAGGTTGGCAAAGGTTTCAACAAGGTCAGTCAGCAGGTCAGAACCTTTCCGTGACTTGACCACAATATCATCCATGTACGCCTCCACATTCTGACTGATTTGGGTGAGCAAACACTTCTGAATCATCCTCATGAACGTGGCTCCGGCATTCTTGAGGCCGAATGGCATGGTAACATAACAGAAGCACCCGAATGGGGTGATGAATGCTGTTTTGATCTCATCAGGTCCATACAGACGGATCTGATGGTACCCGGAATAGGCGTCTAGAAAATACAGTCGCTCACATCCCGCAGTCGAGTCGACTATCTGGTCGATGCGGGGGAGAGGAAATGATCTTTTGGGTAGGCGCGATTGATATGTTTAAAGTCAATGCACATGCGAAGTGACTTGTCCTTCTTGGGGACCATGACAACATTGGCGAGCCACTCGGAGTGGTAGATTTCGTAGATAAACTCTGCCTCTAAGAGCCGAGCTACCTCTTCACCAATGGCCTTTCTCTTCTGGATGGTGGACCATCGGAGATGTTCCTTGACATGTTTTACTTTTGAGTCGACTCTTAGGCGGTGCTCAGCCAGCTCCCTGGGAACAACCGGCATGTCAGAGGGCTTCCATGCGAAGATGTCCCAGTTCTCACGGAGGAACTGGATGAGCGCTTCTTCCTATTTGGAGTCGAGTGTTGTCGAGATATGAGTTGGAGCAGTGCTGGGGTCGGTCAGGTGGATATGAGCTGTCTTTGTATCGCCAGTCGACTGAAAAGCTGACTCCATAGCGGGCTTCTTAGCTCGCCACAAATCACTCGGGTCTGTAGTCTTCTGGTATTCCTGCAACTCCACCACTGCCATCTGAGCGTCGGCGATCTTCGAACCTTTTTGAAAACATTCTTCCGCTTTCTTCCGATTGCCCGTAACAGTAATCACACCTTTGGTACCAGGCATCTTCAATTTGAGATACACATAACATGGTCGGGCCATGAAGCGTGCATAAGCCGGCCTGCCCAAAATAGCGTGATAGGCACTCTGGAAGTCTAACTTCTCTTTGTGGTAATTCTTGGAATCACCGAAAACCACATCAAGAAAAATCTGGACGAGTGATTCAGCCTTCTTCCCAGGAATGACTCCATGGAAACTCATGTTGCTGCCAGTGAGTCTGGACATCGGAATGCCCATCCCTTTCAATGTCTCAGCATACAATATGTTCAAACCACTGCCGCCATCCATGCGGACTTTGGTTAGTCGATTGCCTTCAACCACTAGGTCGACCACCAGAGCTTGCCTCCCAGGGGTGGCAATATGCGTTGGGTGATCGGACTAGTCGAATGTGATGGCAGTCTGGGACCGTTTCAAATAACTTGGTGTCGATGGAGCAACCATATTCACCTCTCGGTTGATGACTTTCAGTCGACTTTTGCTCTCAACATCAGCAAAAATCATCAAGGTGGAATTGACTTGATGGTATCCGTCTTCACTGTCCTCTCTGTCCTCGACTTTGTCCGACTCCTTTTCTTTACCTTTGGGTTGCTTGCCCTGGAACTGCTGGATCAAGAGTCGACACTGTCGAGTGGTATGTTTCAGGTAAATGAAATTACCCTCTTCATCTTTCTTCGTGTGGACGAGACATGGCAAGTCCAACACATCATTTCTGTCCTGGTATTTAACCTTTTTGGGGTTCCAAGGCCCTTTAGGTTTCCCTTTAAACTTTCCCTGAGTTACAGCCAAGGATTCCCCGGGAGCAGCTGGCTCGGCTTTCCGCTTCTGTTTCCGATTGGAATTTCCTCTGGTTTCTTGGGCGACTGACTTCAGCTTGCCACTCCGGAGTTGATCCTCATCTTCACCATTGGCGTACTTGGTGGCAATCTCCATCATCCGATTCAGGGACATCTCTCCAGTTCGACCGAATTTCAAACTCAGTTCTCTGTACTTGACGCCTTCCTTGAAAGCACAAACTGCTTGGTGATCAGGCACATTCTCCACCGAGTGATGTAACGTGATCCACCTCTGGATGTAATCCCTCAAAGTTTCATTTGGCTTCTCTACACAAGACTGCAGTTCTGTCAGCCCTGCCGGTCGCTTGCACGTGCCTTCGAATGTGGTGACGAACACTCGGGAGAGATCCTCTCAAGTGTAAATGCTGCTAGGCGCTAACTGGTTCAGCCACGCTCTGGCCGAGCCCTCCAACATGAGAGGCAGGTGCTTCATGGCCACTTCATCATTGCCGCCGCCGATCTGGACGGCCACTCGGTAATCTTCAAGCCAAGTATCGGGCTTGGACTCGCCAGTGAACTTACTGAGTCCAGTCGCCAACCTGAAGTTGGGAGGAATCACAGTGGCCCTGATGGCTCTACTAAAGCACTCTGGACCCAAAACATGTACTCTGCTGCTGGTAGGTGCATCTCTGTCATGACCTTCTCGGTGAGCCCTGTTCCTGTCGACCAAACCTTGGACGAGAATGGATCTCGCGTCGAAGCCTGGCCCTCTGGGGTTGACTGGAATCCTTCGGCCGCCACTATGAGGGCGCTTGTCATCCTGTTGGCGAGGCACATACGACCCGCTCCTCGGGGGAGGCGTGGGCACTCGACGTCGACCATCACGATCGACTCAGTGTTCGTACTGCTCATGGTTCCCATACTGATCACGCCGGTCTCCACGTCCCTCACGCCTCGGGGGAGATCTCGGGCTGTGAGCCGACTGGACTGTGTCCGTGGCAACGGATCTGCTGTGAATCCTGTTCCGCGACTGAGAAACAGCGGAATTCTGATCTCCTGCTGCCCGGAGTAACGCTCTGATCTGCAGCAAGCCTCTGCCAGCCTCCGACTAGGAAGGCTGAATCGACTCCGCTATACGGGCCGCAGCTGCTAAATTCTAAATCAGAGTTCGATATACCTGCGGGGGCGGGAAGAGTTGACGTCGACTGGATTCGGAAACCCGTTGTCGCGTATGCTCGTTGAGTGCTCGCTGGAGGTTTTCCAGTCGAGTGCACTCGGCCAAGTTTGCCAGGCGCGCGTCCTCCAAGGCGCGAGCCTCAGGGGTTTCTCCAACGATAGGAGTGTGCAGTGCATCCATGTTCCGGCGGCAAAGTTCTTCTCTCTGTAGCGACGTGAGAGGCTCGGGAAGATACTCCTCATGGGGACGCGATGGGTCACCTCCACCCGCGCCTCTGTCGGTGCGGGGAAATCTGGGAGGACTGGGTGGTCCATTGGCCATCAGAACCTCCGCCGTCGAATCGCTACTGTCGCACTCGGATGCGGTCTCGACGGAACCAGTCGACAGATCGAACAGGCCGTAGAGGGATTCGTCAGGCTCGATTGCCGCAACTTGAGGGGTGGCCGACTGACGTGCCACCGCGTGCCTCAGCCACCGCTGAAGTCTCGACTGACCGGAGCGCTTGCGCCGGCGGGAAACAGGGAGGGAAGTTAACACAGGAGCCGACCGGTAGGGGGTCGACGATTGCCGCAGGAGAACGCCGCGGACGCACGCGCTAAAGTGCGTTGCCCCGCGAGCAGGGAGTGCGTCCACGTCGAGCGGAGCCTCCCGGAGCCAAGCAGAGTCGTCGACGATGAACGTGAGCGCGCCGAGACGGTTCTCGCAGCCCTCCACCGAAACTCCGCCGAAAACCATGATGATTCGGGTCGGAAAAAAGTCGCAACTTCTCCAACAAACGCTAAAACACCGGCCCCACAGTGGGCGCCAACTGTCATGGTTCTAAGTTTGACAGTAATGTAGGGGGGTACGTATGGAGAGGCAAGATCTTAGCTGTGGAGAAGTTGTAAGCATGCAAGGTTTACGAGTTCAGGCCCTTCTCGGAGGAAGTAATAGCCCTACGTCTCGGAGCCCGGAGGCGGTCGACTGGATTATGTGAGTATGAGTTATAGAGGTGCGAACCCTTGTCTCGGAGGAGGGGGGTGGCTTATATAGAGTGCGCCAGGACCCCGGCCAGCCCACGTTACCAATGGTTCAATGTACATTAAGGCGGGGCGTTACTAGTAACGCTAGTAATAAAGTGCTATGATGACCATAAAAGCTATTTAATGACCGACCGTTAGCGTGCGGAGTGACTTTAGGTCTCCTGGCCGTCGAGTGATTGGGTCTCGGTCGAGTGATGCTTCTTGGTCGAGTGTCTTCGAGTCTGTCGAGTGGGACACCTTCAAGTCGATTGAAAGGTGATTTCTTCTAGAGATGTCCTTGGGTAGGGTAGGTAGGACAGGTCCATGACCCTACCCTAGGTACATAGCTTCATCACCAGGGAAGCAGACAAGCCATGCCGCATTACGGAACTCCCAGGTGGTCTCTATCACGAGCAGCATACCTGTTTCGCATACCATTCCGCAGCCTACCCTTGGAACGAACATGTTAAATAGTCCAACCTTTTGCTTATCGCATTATTTGTATCGTTCTGCTTTGATCGCAGCCCTTTTTAATAAACAATGCATAGCTTTTGTCTATTTTTGCATTACTTTTTTTACAAATATATGTTCCTTAACGACATGTTGCACCCATACACTTTGGTACGGCCAAAATACGCCCGGGGCTTTAGTACCCCTCAATATGGTGTGAGAAGTCCGAACACTTTAACAAGTGTGGCACCCCGAACTTATAGCATTATATGCATTGGCTCTGAATCATGTCTTGGGTCAATTGTTGGGTTTGCCCTGCTCCTATGTTTTAGTGCCTTACGTTCCGTTATATCGGCTAAGGTAGCACTAGGAGAACTACTGCGATTGTGCCCCAGTTGAGCTGAGTCGAGCACCTTAGTAGAGAAAGCTAAAACGGACTGTCATGATGAAGCGAGAGCTGGTCGCTGTTCGAGAGGTTTTTCGAGTCCCTAAAGACTTATGCCGCTTAGAGCGAGGAGTTGGCTCTGTCCGGCCAAGGCGTGGATAGCGCCCCGAACTCGGTCTTCCGAATACCAGGGGCTTCGCCGAAATTTAAAATTACAGAATTCTATGGCTAAGTGAGAGTGTTCAAGCATTATAGTCCGATTGCCTTGTTCGTTGTGCTGAGCGCCTCCCTCGAAGGACCCAAACATGGGAAAAAGAGCGCTCAGGTTTATCCCCGAACACCCCAGCACTAGCGGCACGGGGGCAGAAGCCGACGACTAGCCATCTCTTAGAATTGATAAACAGCCGCACAGAAGGTAATATTTTAAATTCTAACAGCATTGCTTAGCGCATATGAACAAGTCTTCAGCGCACAGGACAAAACGAGCGAGTTTTACTCAAAGATTACATCCCTGGAACATTCATCCTCCATAAGGTAGGCACCCTTCAGAACATCCTTATATAATTCTCGGGCTTGCGATGCTCTTTCCCCGGCGGTGGCCCGTCCTTCACAAGCTTCTCAGCATCCAGCTTGCCCCAGTGCACCTTAGCACAGGCAAGGGCCCTACGGGCACCTTCAATGCAGACGGAGCGCTTGATGACTTCGAGCCTTGGACAGGCCCCCACCAGCCGCCGCACCAGCCTGAAATAACTCCTAGGCAGAGCCTCTCCAGGCCATAGCCGAACTATTAGGCCCTTCATGGCCTGTTCGGCCGCCTTGTGGAGCTCGACCAGTTGCTTTAGCTGGTCGCTCAGGGGCACGGGGTGTCCGGCCTCAGCATACTGAGACCAGAACACCTTCTCTGTCGAGTTGCCCTCCTCGGCTCGATAGAATGCGGCAGCATCAGACACGCTATGGGGAAGATCCGCGAAGGCTCCTGGAGAACTTCGGATTCGGGTAAGTAAGACGTAACTCACGTTTACATGTTTACTTTGCATAAAGAATGCCTTACCCGCCGCTATCTTTTTCACCGCATCCAACTCTTGGAGGGTCTTCTGGGATTCGGCCTTGGCATCTCTAATAGCCACCGCAAGCTCGGACGCTCGCGTATTTGAGTCAAGCTCCAAACTCTCATGTTTTTTCATGAGAGCATGGAGCTCTTGCCGCACCTTGCCAACCTCGGCCTCATACTTCTCCCGCGTGATGCGCTTCGTGGCCGCCCTCTTCTTGGCCTCGACCAGCGCTTGCTTAAGGGTCGCCACCTCAGACATGGCCCCTATAATAGCCATGATACTCCTGTCATTTTTTGCAATTGCACTTTTTATATATATACTTAAACAAGGTATTTCTTACCTTCATTTTCCTCGAGCTGCTTCTTGGCACGCCCGAGCTCTTGCTCGGACCGCTTGAGGTTCTGCTTGAGCGTGTCCACATCCGCAGTCAGTGCGATGGACGCCAGCAGAGAAGCCTACATACGCATATTGACTCCTTTTTGTTAGACTCCTGCGAATTTTATTTGATCCTCTATTCGGCTTTTCTTCCCGAACGCCAAACAGAGCATCAGGGGCTACTGTCTATGCGGTAATATTATTTACACATTCTTTACTTACCTTAAAGCCTGTTAAAAGGCTAGTACAAGCTTCAGTCAGTCCGCTCTTGGCGGACTGAACCTTTTGGACCACCGCACTCATAATGGTGCAGTGCTCCTCGTCGATGGAGGCGCCTTTGAGCACCTCCAACAGATTGTCCGGCGCCTCCGGTTGGACGGGGGTCACCGGCACGGTGGGCTTGCTCCTCTTGGAAGGAGGTCCCCCGCCGGACTCTGGAACCTTTGAAGGTTCCGGAGCGGTGTCTGGCCTAGAGGCGGACTTGGAGCCCTGGGGGGTTTTATCCCCTTTACTCCTGGAGTCCGGGAGGTCGCCTTGCGGCGCCTCCAGGACCACCTCCTCCTGGCTTGGAACCTGTTGAGACAACACTTCGGCGTCGTCCGTAGGGCAGGGGGAGGAAGCCATCGGAAGCGAATTCACATCCGACGAGTCCAGTGAACCGCTCGACGATGCGTCGAACCGGTCTTTGGGTGGGCTGCATAATCATATTCGACATAAGGGAAAGCTGTGCAAAAAAGGAATACTATGAATTACTCTGGTACCCGGATACTTACGATTTCGCCAGGGGCTTGGCCCTGAGCGGCCACTCTTCTCTGCCGTCGTCGGCGTCGGTGGAGTAGTCCAGGCGAAGGGTTCTCCCCTCCATGGACCCTTCGGCCTCCCCAGTGAGGGCGGCCTTCCTTTTCTTCTCTCCCCCGCTGGGGGGGAGAGGTCTCTTCTTCCTCCTCCTCGTCTTCACGGGAGGAATGTGCCTTGGAGTCATCGGTTGATGAACCCGACACCTCCTGGCGCCGGGCACTCTTTTGAGTCCCCGTGGCCTTCTTCGTGGCCTTCTTCTCCGGCACCACATGGGGTGCCGGAACCAGCAGCTTCGCCAAGCGGGGCATCGGCTGGGTCTTCGGGCAAAGGAGCCGGACAGTCGATCTATCCGGACTTCGCCTGCCAAACCTGTCAAAGGTAAGGGAGCTTAGATCCCGCATAGAGTTAAACTATGAAAACCTAATACCCTGTAAAAGGTGCAAACAACTTACCGCGCTAGCGTGACGCTGCATTCGGGAGCCTTGGCGCCCTTGAAAAGCACCTTGCAGGCATCTTCGTATGTCGTGTCGAAGAGCCTGCTCAGAGTTCGATGCTGCGCCGGGTTGAACTCCCATAGATTGACGGCCCGTTGTTGACACGGGAGGATCAGGCGGATGAGCATAACCTGGACTACGTTGACAAGCTTGAGCTGCTTGTCCATCAGGGTTTGGATGCATGTTTGCAGTCCAGTCACCTCTCCTTTGCTGCCGCACGACAGGCCCGTCTCTTTCCAGGACGTGAGCCGCGTTGGGGGTACGGACCGGAACTCGGGGGCTGCGACCCACTCAGGGTCGCGCGGCTCAGTGATGTAAAACCACCCCGATTGCCACCCCTTCAGGGTCTCTACATAGGAGCCCTCGAGCCATAAGACATTGGGCGTCTTGCCCACCATGGTGCCTCCACACTCCGCCTGGTTGCCGCGCACCACCTTCGGCTTGACGTTGGAAGTCTTGAGCCATAGGCCGAAATGGGGGCGGATGCAGAGGAAAGCCTCGCACACGACGATAAACACCGAGATGTTGAGGATGAAGTTCGGGGCCAGATCATGGAAATCCAGGCCGTAGTAGAACATGAGTCCCCGGACGAATGGGTGGATAGGAAAGCCCAATCCGTGGAGGAAATGGGGAAGGAACACTACCCTCTCATGAGGCCCTGGGGTGGGGAGGAGCTGCCCCTCTTTGGGAAGTCGGTGCGCGATGTCGTTAGACAAGTATCTGGCCTTCCTCAGTTTTTTGATGTGCCCCTCCGTGACGGAGGAGACCATCTAGTTGCCTCCCGCTCCGTACATGGCTGCAGAAGGTTGAGGTGGGGAGTGCGGACTTGGGCGCTGGAGCTCAAGAGCGCGAGAATGGATAGGCAAAGGAGGAAGAAGGCATAGGTGAAAAGGTGGATCCTTATCCCCTTATATGGGTGGACGCAACTACGAGTCCCCACCAGCCTGGTAAAACTCGCTTATCACCAAGCGCCATAATCAATGGAGTGGTTGGGTTACCCACGCCCGTATTGATGAGAATCCCGGAATAAGGGGACACGATCTCTGCTTTAACAGGACGTGCCAAGGAAACCGCCTCGCATGACGCGCTGAGGTGGGATAATAAAACGATTCGGATAAAGGCTTGGCCGTGGTGTGTCACACTACGGAATACGTCAGCAGATTAGATTTGTCTAAATATTATTCTCTCTATGGCAATATGTGGAAACTTATTTTGCAGAGCCGGACACTATCTTTGTGTTCAAAATCTTCTATGAAGTACTTGGAGGAGGAACCCGCCTTGCAATGCCGAAGACAATCTGCGCGCCGGACTCGTCGTCATTGAAGCCTGGTTCAGGGGCTACTGAGGGAGTCCTGGATTAGGGGGTGTCCGAATGGCCGGACTATACCTTCGACTGGACTCCTGGACTATGAAGATACAAGATTGAAGACTTCGTCCCGTGTCCGGAATGGACTTTCCTTGGCATGGAGGGCAAGCTTGGCGATACGGATATGTAGATCTCCTACCATTGTAACCGACTTTGTGTAACCCTAACCCTCTCCGGTGTCTATATAAACCAGAGGGTTTTAGTCCGTAGGACAACATACAGAACAACAATCGTACCATAGGCTAGCTTCTAGGGTTTAGCCTCTCTGATCTCGTGGTAGATCTACTCTTGTACTACCCATATCATCAATATTAATCAAGCAGGACATAGGGTTTTACCTCCATCAAGAGGGCCCGAACCTGGGTAAAACTTCGTGTCCCTTGCCTCCTGTTACCATCCGGCCTAGACGCACAGTTCGGGACCCCCTACCCGAGATCCGCCGGTTTTGACACTGACACTCCCCAAGATGGGAGAGTTGTTGGTGATGATGATGACGATGATTTCCCCCTCTGGGAGGGAAGTTCCATCGGCAGAATCGCTCCATCGGAGGGCAAAAGTGCTCCTGCCCAAGTTCCGCCTCGAGGCGGTGGCGCTCCATCCTGAAAGTATTATTGTGATTTTTTCTAGGTCAAACCCACTTATATACCAGAAGATGGGCACCAGAGGTGGGCTGAGGAGGCCACAACCAACCAGGGCGCGCCAGGGGGGCCTGGCGCGCCCAGGTGGGTTGTGCCCACCTAGTGTCCCCCTCTGGTACTTATTGGCTCCAATATTTCTTATATATTCCACAAAAAATCTCCGTAATGTTTCAGCCCATTTGGAGTTGTGCAGAATAGGTGGCCTGACGTAGCTTTTCCAGGTCCAGATTTTCAGCTGCCGGAATTCTCCCTCTTGGTGTGTTCCTTGCAAATTATGAGAGAAAAGGCATTAGAATTACTCCAAAAAGCATTATTATGAATAAAAACATTGTAAATAACAGTAAGAAAACATGATGCAAAATGGACGTATCAATACTTGTTTGCTTGAACCCCACACTTAGCTCTTGCTCTTCATCCAACCCTTGTAGATATTGAAATAAAGGTAGGCATCCATTGTAGCGTAATTGATGTGGTGTATATCTAGTACATTCCACTGCCATGCATGATGAAACTTGGCGGAGGTTTCGTCAGTTTACCGTATGAAGGATCAACCATGGCTGCTGCCAGGGTCATCATTGATGGCCGACGGAAGGACACCAACACATTCCAATGGAGGTCGAAGTGGTCACCTACAACGAGGCCTATGCAAGCAGGACTTCTTTGTCATTCATAAAGTCTACAGAAATGAATTTGACTTTGCCGCCCCCGAGGAAGTTCTTAAAATCTTCGCACTCAACATCGGCATGTCATGTGGTAGACCAAGCACAAGTTATGCACGCAAACCTAGACCACGGCGGGCTTCTTCCTCTGTTCCTCCTTTAGATTATTCTCTTTTACCAGGACTGTCGTGTACTCAACATCTAGCCCAGTGAACCACTCATCATTTGACTTTTCGAACCTACGTCTGAATCAAGCAAGGCATCCTTTCACCACCGCAGAAGAACGGGTGTAGATGACGTCAAACTCATCGTCGATGATGGTTTTAACCTTGTACTCACTACCGATCATGGAGATTTGGGACTCCATGGATTTGGGAGGAGGGTTAGGATTAGTGTAACTGCCGTAATGTGAAAGGACGGGACCACTAGGAGGGAACTGCCGTAATGTTAAAGGACGACCATGGACGAGTAGGAGCGAACTGCTAGCGGTTTTCTGATTGTAAAAATGCTGAGTGGGGCGTGCGAACGACAGGGTAGTGGGCTTGCCGGTGGATAAATGGATTCATTCACAGTACTAAGGGGGCCCAGTTACATGTCATGTCTACTAGACGCCCAATTAAATGGCTTTATGCATCTGTGTGTTTGCACATCAAGCATCGAGAAAATTACAGGTGACATGAAGCTTTCCATGCTCCCATGATACGGGCTTCTGAGAGCCCTTGGATCTGAGATCGAACGGTTGCATGGCATGATTCTAGACCTATGGGTGAATATCCTATCCTGGAGAGTTATCCTAAAAAATTTCAGCAACTTAGCATGCGACCATTCGATCTCAGATCCAAGGGCTGTCAGCAGCCCATATCATGGTCGCACCTACCACGACCATCGCCTCGCTCGCGCGGTCGCGCCCTTGGAGATTTCACACGGTGCATTAGGCTATCTGATGTTGGCATGTCACACATAGTCATCACTTAGTCACTCATACAACAAGGTTAGCTATAAGGTTGGCTATAAGAGTATTTTGTTTACTTCTCTGTATCTCTTTCTTCGTAGTATTTATTGCATTTGCCAAGGAGTGACCTCTTCCAATGAAATGGTTCTTAGGGCATTAAATGGCTTAGAAACTCAAGTCCCCAATGCATAGGTGCTTAGTTTTTTGTTGCTAAGCTTGCTTCATTTAATTAGCTATAGACTCAAAATTGTCTTTTCACCTAGGTACACGTGCTTAGCACCATTTCTTCCCGGGGCCACCAAACTAGTCTCTCTCTTCTTAATTAACTTGCCACATCAGACTTTATGCCTATGTGGCAGGCTTAGTACCTGTACGAGAAAGTACAATAGTGGTCTATAAGCCCGCTTATATGGCATTTTTGCATATGTGGAGGAGAGAGGCAAGGAAAAAGTGGAGGAGTGGGCTCTCATGCAAGAGCCAGCCACTACACATGCTCCTAGAAAAAAACATTTAATACAGGGAGAGAGATAGAGAGAAAGTGAGAAAAACCTTATAGCCAACCCTATTTTATGACTAATAAATAGTAGTACTAACTTTTGTTGACATGGAATGTTCATATACTCATGCAGCACCAGCAGTTGGCTATACTGTTAACCATGCTCTACATGGTGGAGCATTGGGAGAGGCACCTGTATACCATGGAGATGGTCAGGAATCGGGAGACTCACGCCGGTCGTAGCACCGTAGTTAAAATTATAATGGCAAGTCAAATCACGGGGGCCCCCTGTCTAGCAGTAACTCGCTGTCAAATCACACAGCCCTACGTTTGCAACAGCCTGCTCCCTCATCTTCTCGCGTCTCTATCGAACCGACTAGGCGGAACTGCCCCACCTACCACGCGGGAAAAGCCCCGCCCTCGACTTTTAAATAGTACTATAATTTTGTATCCATGGATTGCGCCATGGAGCAAAGCCTCAAGAAAATGTGGTACACATGTACGGAGTATACAACATGCCCATCATGTTCGCGTCGCACCCCGGACGGTCGGTCAGTCTGGCGCGCCGCTCTCCGAATGGAACGTGCATCATATTCCGTTTGCACACACATGTGGGACCGTAATTGAGAACCAACCATAGGCACACTCCAGGGCCCCGCAAGTCGGGTGAGTTAATAGAAGAGAGAGATGTGTGATAGTACTGGAGCAGTGTTGAACAGACATCGGTGCCTGGACGATCCCTACATGACACGGATGATCAATTCTTCCATGCATGTGATAAGACTTCAGCAGACACGGCTCGATTGGCTATGTTCTAGATATCACGCAAGCTGTGTTGTACAAGGTTGTAGTTCTGATGAGAAATCTACCCTACACTCTTATAAAAATAGAGTTGGTGATGATGGTGTGCCTGCCATCCTGCAATATAGGCTGTCCGATTTATATCTGACGGATAGGAAGGAAACTATGGCAATTTTGCAAAAAGGTACCCACACACCTCTCCACATTTGCAAATAAGGCCCTCCCTCATTCATCCTTTTCTCTCACAGGATAAACTACTCATGCAAATGCATCTTGATGTTACATGCAACACACGGGCATCTTGCTAGTCTACAAAAAAAGGTTTCTTGTCATCTCGCAATATTAGGTGCCATGTGCTTCGGATCACTGCAAGGGTTAAATAGCGACAACTGAGTTCCTCCATGGAGCTGGTCATTGGGGGCACATGCACGAAGACTACTCAGTTGCCATCTAGGTCAAGCAAACTATTAATTAGGACATCTATCGATGGACCCCTTTTCTACGAGTTTATCTTTAATTTGAGCTTTGATCCTCGTCTAGTTTGTCCGTTGGGATTCATGTTGTCTCCTTGGGGCAGTGAGGTTATGGTTTCTTGTCATGTGGAATTTTTTCATGTTATATGTTAATACGGTGCTTCAGATAAAAATGACGACAACTGCGCCTCAATATGATGCACGTGCATGAAGACTTCTCGACAGTCATTAACAAAGTCAAGCCGGCTCCTGTAGAGGAAACAAAACTACTCCACTATATAGGCAGGAGCCTCCGCGCTTGCTTGCTAGTGTTTCTCTCTTCACACTATCTCATCCTCTCTAGATCTAAACATGACAGCAGTGGGCACACTCTCTCTGCTCACCGTTGGTCACAGATCCAGCTAGATCCTCTCCGCTGGGGAAGGTGAGAAGGTGCAACGTTCACGCGGTCGTCCTTGGCGACGACTCTTACCCACTGCCGGTGCGTCCCGATCAGCGTGCCTTGTCGTACTCTCCCACACACCGCCGGCTAGGGAGGGCCTCTGACCCCTTCTTCCTCACTGCCGTAGTGTGGGCACATCCCGTCTCCCGTCGGCCACCTAGCGACATCCTGGCGACCCTCAGGTATAACTTCCTTTGAAACCGGCCTTGCTCTACTTCCCTAGCTCCTGACGTTGCTGCAGTTGTATCTTTTACTCTATCTCAGGCCCCCGCCAAGATAGGATCGATCGGCTATTCGAAAGCCACCTAAATTTTTACTATTAATAGGTAAAACTAGTTCATGCACTCGAATCTAGTACTACTTGGTTCAAACAAGGAAGAAAGGGGGGTGGGGGAAGATTTGTTACCTGAATCTAGGACTTGGTCGAAAGAGGAAATAATGGGGGCAAAAAGTAGCAGAGACTGGCTATCCAACTGGTCTCTTGGTCTAATAGGGAAATAAAGGGAAATGCATTACAAACTCAATATAAACCCGATCTATTGGTTGAAAAAGGAAAGAAAGTGAGGACTGGGGGACAAGTCAACAGAGTATGTCTAGCACTAGATTTGCTAGCCTCACACTGTATAAGGTGGCTATACCGAACAAAAATAGGACCAGCCCAGGTATCATGTTCTGATGTTTGTTGCCCAGAGCCCCTCTTATGTAATGCCACTATAAAATGTAGCATCCGCACTGTTAAAAGTAAGGACACGTTAAACCAATGTTGTTTTCAATGTAATGCATGCCTCCAGTAATATGAATCAATGGCACTGTTTTTCTTGTCCTTCTAAATTTCCCATTAAGATAAGTTGCTTCTTTTCGTTAGAAATGCAAATCGCCTAGTCCGCCTACTCTCCCGTGCCCAAACACCAACTCTGTAGTAGCTGTTAATGTAATGTTGCTGGTAAAATGAAGCAATGGCACCATTAAAGTAATGTCGTATTTAACGGTTGTCATAGTTAATCCTAATGCCTACACTAATATCTAGCAATGATGCTGCTTTAGTAATTGCTATTGTCCTTGTAGGATTGCCATTTAGATAAGGAATGTGCTTCTTTTCATTTGATGTATGTTTCATAACTTGTTAGTCACCCTCCTTTCCACCTTTTTGTGCAAACAAAGATATACATTTCACGCTTGATCTTAGTTGAACTGCACAAATGATATCCAAATTATAGTTGAACATTCCACGAGCTTCACAACCAACTTTGATGTTGCTCAATTTTATTGCAACTAATGAAGAAGAAGCTCTGTGAGTTTCGTTTTCTGATGGAAATGGAACCGGGGCTGGAGCCCTTTTTAAAAAAAATGAAGAAGAAGTTGCTAGCTCATGGGACATTGCTTCATTTTAGGTGAACTGCACCAAAAGGTCCCATGAATTGAATCATCCATGCTGCTGACTGGTGTCCTCCCTTCTACGATGGCGTTGACTATAGATATGGTTCCCATCACGAGGTATGTTCCTTTTTGGTCTGACAGTTTGCCAAATATCCTTCATGTTGAGTCTGCTCTTGTGCTACTATTTTGGCACTGCCATGATAAAGCAGTAATGTTATTATTTCGCACCTTAGTCTAGTGGCACTATTAATTTGAGGCAATGTTTTGGCACCGCTAGTGCCACTAATTTTTTTATATATCAAAAGAGGGGGTTTTCTCTTATTTCATTAAAGAAACCCAACCATAGAGAACCATTATCCGACAACATCTCAGTGTAAACGGGCAGTTATGCAACTACTACTAGAACGGACTGAGTACTAGCAGGAGACAAGTTCTCCACATAAGCCAGGCAGGTAGGGGGACGCAACACCAGCTCGACCTAGTTTGGATTACAACCCAAATGCTACCACAGAAACATCCGGGGGGGAGATAGGGACTGAAAGAGCCAGCTTCAGCATCCCAGTCTAAGGGCCCGTTCGGAAGTGATCTGGCTCCACGCTTCTTCGGAAGTGGGCGAGGAGCTGGCCGAATGCCGCAGCTTCGAGAAGCCTGCTCCCGGAATCCGCTCGGCCCGTAGTGCAAAAAACCGAAGCTATGATCGCCCAGCTCCTGGAAAACGAGAAGCGGGAGTTGCTGGAAATTACATGGAATGCCCTCCCGAAGTGCCTCCTCGAAGCGTTTTCTTCTCGCTATAGGGCACGGTGAAACGGTTTTCTTTCTACAGGGCGCGGCGAAGCGTTTTCTGTTGCCGAACGAACACTGGCTCCTGCTAGAAGCTAGCTAGCGCTGGCTCATGGAGAAGCTGGCACTACTAGGGAAAACCTTATACACATAATCTTAGCAGCAGCGCGGTCTAAAAACAGACGCTACTGCTAATTAGCAGCAACGAGCTTTAGAAAAGAGCGCTGCTAATGACTGAGTAGCAGTAGCGCTCTAGGTGAAAAGAGCGCTACTACTATAATTGCCACGGTGTTGCCTCCAGGCTAGATATAGTAGTAGCGCCCTTCCCGTGGACGCGCTACTGCTAAAGAACTTAGTAGCAGCGGTTTTGCTCAAAACTCGCTGCTGGTAAGTATGACCGCAACTAATTAAGTTTAGTCCCATACTGCTAAGCGAACAAGGTGTTTACCACCTTAAATATGTTGCTTCTCAACCTATCTCGAGCACTTGGTCTTCATTGAACTATATGTGTATTATTTGTGGTTGCAATATGAATCCTCGCCTGTACCTATACAGGTACAGTGAGGATTCATGTTGACTATTTAGATTATACACAAAAAGATCAATGATGACCAATGTATAGTTTTGATGTTTTTACTAAACAAAAGAAATAACTGCTTCCATTAGCAGTAGCGGTTTTTCCCAAAACGCGCTGTAGATAAGTTAGCTATAGCGCGTTTTCTGTACGTGCGCTACTGCTAGTTCGAGTTAACCACCCCCCACCCCCCCGCATCAAAATTTTGCTAAGTCCTCCTTTCCCCCCACTGGCCTGTTCCCCTACTCCCTGTCGCCGCCGCCCGAGCCCGAGCGCGCCTGCGCCCACACCGCCGCCACCGCCGCCCGCTGTCAACCTCACCGCCGCCGCTCTCGACCACACTGTCGCCGCCCTCGACCTCACCGCCGCTGCCCTCGACCGAGCCCGCCGAGCCCGCCGCCCAGGACCGCCGCCCTCCCGAGCCCGCCCTCGCCGCCCCTCCGTCGCCGAGCACCTCCCCGCCACCGTCTCTCCCTCTGTAAGCCCCCCACCCCTCCCCAATCCCCTCTCTCTTTGCTTAGTTAATAGATGATTTTAGTAGTAGTAGATGTTAATTTAGGGTTCATAGATAATGATTTTTATAAGTAGTGGATATTAATTTCTAGTAGTGATGGTAAACTAGTTGTATAATTAGCAGTAGTACATGTTAATTAGTAGTAGATGTAGTAGTTAGATGTTAATTAGTAGTAGTAGATGTGCTAGTTTCTTTCTATTTATAGTAAGTTTATATTTAGTAAGAACTAGTTGAATTAATAGAACTAGTTTAGTTTTAGTTGAACTAGTATAGTAAGTAAATTAATAACTAGTTGAACTACTTCATTTTTAGAAAGAACTAGTTTTTTTCTTTTTATACTAAGTTTATATTTAGTAAGAACTAGTTGAATTAATAGAACTAGTTGAACATGCCATATTTTGGTTACACCTCTGAGTGGCCTATGTTTTGCCGGAGTGTTGGTTAATTTCCGTTCCGGCAAATTTCAGGCACTCGATATGTCCTTTTTTAGCAAAGGTCATGCCGGATTTTTCCGTGAACTCTGGCATGACTTGTGCTAGAATATGTGGGAAATATCGAGTGGCCTGGACTTTCTTCGAAAAATAATGATTTAATTTAGGTTTTTTAGTACATATATTTAATTGTACAAGTTTAATCTTTGAATTATGAACGTAGGAAATGTCGTACTTGGACGACGACAGTCTCCCGGGGGAGTGCAGCTGGTGCCACGACGATCGAGGTATGTGCGACAGGTTCGTTGAGCTGGACGAAGATCGGCGCTTCAGCATTAAGCTCGAGGAGACCTTCAATGTTGAAATGGTACGCAACAACGACAAGTGTTTTTTTCATAATTAAGCATGACTTCAACTATTTCAACGTCTAATTTTCATCTTTTAAAATTTGACTAGCTTATCCCATGCCATGCAAGACGCTATGTCTTGGAGAGGATGGGTTTTGAAGACCATGAAAATTTTCAAACAAAGAAAATGCACCTAAGGACCCAGCATGATATCGATTTTGAAGTACATCTGTATAATTCTCAGAGCGTAACCCATTTTGGTTGTCAAAATTGGGAAGCACTTTGCAAAATGTATGGTTTTTATGAGGGTATGATTGTCACCATGGATCTTGGTCATCCTGACATCGAGCAAGACAATATGGACATTTGGGTCCTTGTTGATATGCTTCCGATTCTACCGCAATGTGAGTTTCTCAAACATAGTTATTAACTAATTTATATTGTTTATTTCAAAATAGTTGATAGCTTATTTCCATTGACAGCTTATTTTGAATCTTCAAACAATGTGCAGAAGATGGTAGACAAAACCCACTACACTGATGGCTCCGAATTAACTTATAAGGAGAAAAATCATCTGATTTCTTATTGTACTTTTTTTGAGAATTACAATACCTATTATCGAACTCCTCCAAATTATGGTGAATACGTGCCACTAGTGCACGTGTTGAACCACGATAACTTCTATGGAGATACCCTGGTAAGATATTTTACTATTACGACATCTGTGCATCTTTTGCATACTTCTAAAACTAGTACATCATTGCTAACTACGAAGTTATTACTATGTTTTTCAACAAAAAATCCCGATGGATTGTGTGCCTCATCTGATGTATTACAATGGTCGCCTTGAAGTTCTGAACCTACAGCCAGGTCATCCTACGGATCTCAGCTGTGCATATCGAATTTCTGAAACCGGTGAACACATGCTAATCAAAGAGTGGAAAAATGTTTGGACATTCGTAAGGAGGTTCTTGGAAGCAACATTAAGCGAAATGCAAGAATTGGAGACAGGATAATCTGCATTCTCCATAATCGAGAGCGAGGGGCTATCTTGTTTTTTGCTATTTTACCTTAGAGAATATAGTAGGTCCTAACAGAATGTAGTAGGTCCTATGTGGTACAATATGTTTATTATGTGATACAATGTGTTAGAGTTGAAGATGTCAGGAGTACTTGTGATTACGACTAGTGACCAATGATATGATGATGATGATAAGTTTTTAATGATATGATGATGATGATATTTATTATATCATTGGGTGAAAGAACCGCGGATTAGTTTCAAGTGGATGTCCGTCCACTTGAAACTAGTCCACACGGTTCTTTCACCCCGTGATGTAATAACTCATGATGATGTAAAAACAATTTGTAAATTCCTGTTGTATGAAAATTTGTGTAAAGGTGTACGAATACAACATGAAATAAAAAAGAAATAAAATACGAAATAATAGTAGCATCGCGGGCAAAGAGAAGCGCTACTACTAATTACCAGTAGTGCTCCTCCTGGAACTCACTGCTACTAAGTCGATTTAGCCGTAGCGTGGGTGGAGGCACGCTACTGCTATTCGTTAGCTGTAGCTCCTTATAGTAGCGCACCACCCCACACTACTGATAGTTCTAAAACCCGCGCTGCTGCTAGCCTTTTCCCTAGTAGTGTGGCTCATTAGGGAATCTAGACCACTTCCGAACGGGCCCTAAGAACCCCCGGCCTCCATCCTTGCGACGCACGGTACACCTCGTTTGCCACCTACTCGACCCTAGTGCCGCTGATAAAATGAAGTAATAATACAGTTAAAATAGAGCAAGTGTCCTCTCTATCATTTCATTTCCAATGTAGATAAAGAAATTGCTTATCTTTGTTAGTATATGTTTCATCAACTAGTCCCATAGTTAATGTTTAAGCGTTTCTGCAAACTAGGGTGCTTAATAGTTGATCTGCACAAAAATAGAGATTGGAATGTCTCAAGGCCCCTCCTTGTACTACCGCTGTACACTGATGTTCACCACTGGCAGAAGTTGTATCGGGAGACTTGCGTCGATTTCCAGTATGAGGCCTACCGTATGAGGCGTCGCAAGGCCCATATTTCCCTTGGAGCATGGCATACTATGATACTATCGCAATATTTTCTTCTATTTATTAGTGTATGTTTCATGAACTAGTGCCACTATAATGTAATCACACTTTTTCATTATCTGTGCAAACAGGGTTATTCAGCTGCATTTTGGTGGAACTATACAAATGTACGGATGGAACCGGCATATATGCAGAGTGCGAGGTGTGCCAAGTAAAAATTACCGACACCAACCATGCTCCATGCATGCATTGGCATCCACCGCCACCAGTAGAATGTGTGGTGCTCTCTGTGGACGGGTCTTTCTCGGCAGCAAATCCTCTAACCAAATACTAGTAGTTTATATTGGCAGTTTTCTAGGGAGTACTCTTTTCTGAAAGAAGCACCAATCTATTTTCCTTTATTTGTACACAGTGTCACAACTTTGACCCAAAGGTCTAGAGCTATTTTAGGGTGATTGGCGTAGTACTCGGAGACTGATTGTAAGCATGATTTTCATTAGCCGTCACACTGATTATAAGCATGAGCAGATGGAAGATTAGGTTAGTGTGAAGCTTACCTTAAACCCTACCGCCGCCGTTGAAACGAGGCGAGCGTCGAGGGAACCGTGGAGAACGGCAGGGAAGCGATGTTGCGCCATCCAACCTCCTCTTGCGGTGGGAGAACGAATACTCCTGTGGCTCCGACGGGCTCTGCACGCTCACAAGCGACACACTGTACTCGATCGATTTGTTATCCCCAGGATGCTCGACCTTCAAACTGTACACCCACCACCTCCGCCTGATTTTTTCCTCGGGCGAGTCTGTCTGCTCCATCGCCCAGAGGAGATACTCGATGAATTCGAAGGACTGCGGTGTGACTGCCACCGAGGAGTACATCGCCGCCCTCATCGCCACCATCTCGCTCTTTAGCATACATTTCCACAGGCCCTCACCATCCTCGAAATCTCCCACTTATTGTCAAACCAAGTAAGGATCTCCTTCAACCTGGCTAACTTTGCCTGGTCGCCTCTGGCGATCTCCCCGATTCGCTGCTGCATCCTCACCATAGATGTCCTTCTGAGAGGTCCGTTGCTAGCTTTGTAAAATGGGAGGAGAGAGGGTGGTCTTGTGCTACCTCTTGAGCACTGTGTTGGTTTTCCCTTGAAGAGGAAAGGGTGATGCAGTAAAGTAGCGTACGTATTTCCCTCAGTTTTTGAGAACCAAGGTATCAATCCAGTAGGAGACTACACGCAAGTCACCTCGTACCTACACAAACAAATAAGAACCTTGCAACCAACGCGATAAAGGGGTTGTCAATCCCTTCACGGCCACTTTCAAAAATGAGATCTGATAGAGATAATAAGATAAATATTTTTGGTATTTTTATGATATAGATTGAAAGCAAAGATTGCAAAGTAAAATAGATTGGAAACTTATATGATGAAAAATAGACCCCGGGGGCATAGGTTTCACTAGTGGCTTCTCTCAAGATAGCATAAGTATTACGGTGGGTAGACAAATTACTGTCGAGCAATTGATAGAAAAGTGCATAATTATGAGAATATCTAGGCATGATCATGTATATAGGCATCACGTCTGCGAAAAGTAGACCGAAACGATTCTGCATCTACTACTATTACTCCACACATCGACCGCTATCCAGCATGCATCTAGAGTATTAAGTTCATAAGAACACAGTAATGCATTAGGCAAGATGACATGATGTAGAGGGATAAACTCAAGCAATATGATATAAACCCCATCTTTTTATCCTCGATGGCAACAATACAATACGTGCCTTGCTGCCCTGCTGTCATTGGGAAAGTGCACCGCAAGATTGAACCCAAAGCTAAGCACTTCTCTCATTGCAAGAAAGATCAATCTAGTAGGCCAAACCAAACTAATAATTCGAGAGACTTGCAAAGATAACAAATCATACATAAAAGATTTCAGAGAAGAATAAAATATTGTTCATAGATAATCTTGATCATAAACCCACAATTCATCGGATCTCGACAAACACACCTTAAAAAGAATTACATCGAATAGATCTCCAAGAAGATCGAGGAGAACTTTGTATTGAGATCTAAAGAGAGAGGATAAGCCATCTAGCTAATAACTATGGACCAGAAGGTCTGTGGTAAGCTACTCACACATCATCGGAGAGGCTATGGTGTTGATGTCGAAGCCCTCCGTGATCGATTCCCCCTCTGGCGGAGCTCCAGAAAAGGCCCCAAGATGGGATCTCTTGGGTACAGAAGGTTGCGGCAGTGGAAATAGGGTTTCATGGTACTCCTGGATGTTTTCAGGGTATATGGGTATATATAGGAGGAAGAAGTACGTCGGTGGAGCTGCGAGGGGCCCACGAGGGTGGGGGGCACGCCTGCCCCCCTGGGTGCGCCCCCTGCCTCATGGCCTTCTCGCTTCTTTCTCGACAGCCACTACAAGTCTCCTGGATCACGTTTGTTCCAACAATAACTCTCCCAAAGGTTTCATTCCGTTTGGATTCCATTTGATATCCCTTTTCCGCGAAACACTGAAATAGGCAAAAAAAACAATTTGCACTGGGCCTTTGGTTAGTAGGTTAGTCCCAAACATAATACAAAAAGGTAAATTAAAGCCCACTAAACATCCAAAATAGATAATATAATAGCATGGAACAATATGAAATTATAGATACGTTGGAGACGTATCAAGCATCCCCAAGCTTAATTCCTGCTCGTCCTCGAGTAGGTAAATGATGAAAACAGAATTTTTGGTGTGGAATGCTACCTAGCATAATTCTCAATGTAATTTTCTTTGTTGTGGCATGAATGCTCAGATCCGAAAGATTCAAGATAAAAGTTTAATATTGACATAAAAATAATAATACTTCAAGCATACTAATAAAGCAATCATGTCTTCTCAAAATAACATGGCCAAAGAAAGTTATCCCTACAAAATCATATAGTCTGGCTATGCTCCATCTTCACCACACAAAATATTTAAATCATGCACAACCCAGATGACAAGCCAAGCAATTGTTTCATACTTTTTATGTTCTCAAACTTTTTCAATCTTCACGCAATATATGAGCGTGAGCCATGGACATAGCACTATAGGTGGAATAGAACGATGGTTGTGGAGAAGACAAAAAGGAGAAGATAGTCTCACATCAACTAGGCGTATCAATGGGCTATGGAGATGCGCATCAATAGATATTAATGTGAGTGAGTAGGGATTGCCATGCAATGGATGCACTAGAGCTATAAGTGTATGAAAGCTCAACAAAAGAACTAAGTGGGTGTGCATCCAACTTGCTTGCTCACGAAGACCTAAGGTATTTTGAGGAAGCCCATCATTGGAATATACAAGCCAAGTTCTACAATGTAAAATTCCCACTAGTATATTAAAGTGACAACATAAGAGACTTTCTATCATGAAGATCATGGTGCTACTTTGAAGAACAAGTGTGGTAAAAGGATAGTAACATTGTCCCTTCTCTCTTTTTCTCTCATTTTTTTGGGCCTTCTCTTTTCTTATGGCCTTTTTTCGTCCGGAGTCTCATCCCGACTTATGGGGGAATCATAGTCTCCGTCATCCTTTCCTCACATGGGACAATGCTCTAATAATGATGATCATCACACTTTTATGTACTTACAACTCGAAAAAATACAACTCGATACTTAGAAAAAAATATGACTCTATGTGTATGCCTCCGGCGGTGTACCGGGATGTGAAATGACTCATGAGTGACATGTATGAAAGAATTATAAAGGTGGCTTTGCCACAAATACAATGCCAACTACATGATCATGCAAAGCAATATGACAATGATGAAGCATGTCATAACAAATGGAACGGTGGTTAGTTGCATGGCAATATATCTCGGAATGGCTATGGAAATGCCATAATAGGTAGGTATGGTGGCTGTTTTGAGGAAGGTATATGGTGGGTTTATTGTACCGGTGAAAGTTGCACGGTACTAGAGAGGCTAGCAGTGGTGGAAGGGTGAGAGTGCGTATAATCCATGGACTAAACATTAATCATAAAGAACTCACATACTTATTGCAAAAATCTATTAGTCATCGAAATAAAGTACTACACGCATGCTCCTAGAGGGATATATTGGTAGGAAAACACCATCGCTTGTCCCCGACCGCCACTCATAAGGAAGACAATCAATAAATAAATCATGCTCCGACTTCATCACATAACAGTTCACCATACGTGCATGCTACGGGGATCACAAACTTTAACACAAGTATTTATCAAATTGACAACTACTCAACTATCATGACTCTAATATTACCATCTTCATATCTCAATACAATCATCAAGTATCAAACTTCTCATAGTATTCAATGCACTTTTTATGATAGTTTTTATTATACCCATCATGGATGCCTATCATAATAGGACTAGTTTTATAGCCAAAGAAAATTACCATGCTGTTCTAGAGGACTCTCAAAATGATGTAAGTGAAGCATGAGATATCAATAATTTCTATAAAATAAAACCACCACTGTGCTCTAAAAACATATAAGTGAAGCACTAGAGCAAAATTGTCTAGCTCAAAAGATATAAGTGAAGCACATAAAGTATTCTAATAAATTCCGATTCATGTGTGTCTCTCCAAAAGGTGTGTACAGCAAGGATGATTGTGTTAAACTAAAAAGAAAAGACTCAAATAATACAAGACGCTCCAAGCAAAACACATATCATGTGGTGAAGAAAAATATAGCATCAAGTAAAATTACCGATGGACGAAGACGAAAGAGGGGATGCCTTCCGGGGCATCCCCAAGCTTAGGCTTTTGGTTGTAATTTAATTTTACATTGGGGTGCCATGGGAATCCCCAAGCTTAGGCTCTTTCCACTCCTTGTTCCATAATCCAACAAATCTTTACCCAAAACTTGAAAACTTCACAATACAAAACTCAACAGAAAATCTCATGAGCTCCGTTAGTATAAGAAAACAAACCACCACTTAAGGTATTGTAATAAACTCATTCTTTATATATATTGGTGTTAAACCTACTGTATTCCAACTTCTCTATGGTTCATGCCCCCGATACTAGCCATAGATTCATCAAAATAAGCAAAAAACACACGAAAAACAGAATCTGTCAAAAACAGAACATTATGTAGTAATCTGTAGGTTTAGAATACTTCTATAACCCCAAAAATTCTGAAATAAATTCGTGGACGTGAGTAATTTGTCTATTAATCATCTTCAAAAAGAATCAACCTAATCTCACTCTCCAGTAAAAAAATGGCAGCAAATCTCGTGAGCTCTAAAGTTTCTATTTTTTACAGCAAGATCGCAAAAACTTCCCCCAAGTCTTCCCAAAGGTTCTACTTGGCACAAACAGTAATTAAAAGCATAAATATATCTAAACAGAATCTAGATGAATTATTTATTGCTAAACAGAACCAAAAAGAAAGAAACAAAAATAAAATTGGGTTGCCTCCCAACAAGCGCTATCGTTTAACGCCCCTAGCTAGGCATAAAAACAAGAATATATCTAGGTATTATCATCTTTGGTATGCAATCCATAAGTGGATCTCATAATAGATACATAAAGTAATTTAATTTTCTTTCTAGGAAAGTGTTCCATGCCTTTCCTTAATAGAAATTGGAATCTAATATTCCCTTCTTTCATATCAATAATTGCACCAATCGTTCTAAGGAAAGGTCTACCAAGAATAATGGGACATGTAGGATTGCAATCAATGTCAAGAACAACGAAATCTATGGGTACATAATTCCTATTCGTAACAATAAGAACATCATTAATCCTTCCCATAGGTTTCTTAACAGTGGAATCCGCGAGGTGCAAATTTAAAGAACAATCATCAAATTCGCGGAAACCTAACACATCACACAAAGTTTTTGGAATCGTGGAAATGCTAGTACCCAAATCACATAAAGCATAGAATTAATGATCTTTAATTTTAATTTTAATAGTATGTTCCCACTCATCATGAAGTTTTCTAGGCATAGAAACTTCTAATTCAAGCTTTTCTTCATAAGATTGCATTAAAGCATCAACGATATGCTTGGTAAAAGCTTTATTTTGACTATAAGCATGCGGAGAATTTAGCACGGATTGCAACAAGGAAATACAATCTATCAAAGAGCAATTATCATAATTAAATCCCTTGAAATCTAAAATAGTAGGTTCATTGCTATGTAATGTTTTGAGCACTTCAATCCCACTTTTATAAATTTTTGCATCAAGATCTAAAAACTCCGAACCATTGGGACGCCTATTAACTAAAGTTGACTCATCTCTAGTCCCATCATTATCAAGATTCATATTGCAAAACAAAGATTTAATAGGTGACACATCAATCAGTTTTAGATCTTCGTCCTCATTATCATCAAAACTAGAAGAACATGCTTTTATAAAGCAATCTTTTTTAGCACGCATCCTAGCGGTTCTTTCTTTGCACTCATCAATGGAAATTCTCGTGGCTTTGAGAGACTCATTGATATCATGCTTAGGTGGAATAGATCTATGTTTCAAAGAATCAACATCAAGAGAAATTCTATCCACGTTCCTAGCCAACTCATCAATCTTAGACAATTTTTCTTCAATCAAAGCATTGAAACTCTTTTGCAAATTAATAAATTCTTTAGTACTAGATCCAAAATAAGAGGGAATATTATTATATTTTCCATAAGAATTGTTGTAGGAAGTATCATAATTATTAGAGGAATTACTAGGATATGGCCTAGGATTAAAGTTTCCTCTGTACGCGATGTTACCAAAATTGTTCCTACCAACAAAATTCACATCCATAGATTCATTATTATTCCAAATCAAAGTAGACAAAAGCATATCATTAGAATCAGAAGAAACACTATTATTAGCAAACAATTTCATAAGTTCATCCATCTTTCCACTCAAAACATTAATTTCTTCTATAGCATGAACCTTTTTACTAGTAGATCTTTCGGTGTGCCGTTGAGAATAATTAACCATAATATTATCAAGGAGTTTGGTAGCTTCTCCTAAAGTGATTTCCATAAAAGTGCCTCCCGCGGCCGAATCTAAAAGATTTCTAGAAGCAAAATTCAATCTAGCATAAAATTTTTGTATGATCATCCACAAATTCAAACCAGGTGTAGGGCAATTACGTATCATTAACTTTATCCACTCCCAAGCTTGTGCAACATGATCATGATCAAGTTGCTTAAAATTCATGATATCGTTTCTAAGGGAGATGATCTTAGCGGGAGGAAAATACTTAGAGATAAAAGCATCTTTGCACTTGTTCCAAGAATCAATACTATTTTTAGGCAAAGACGAAAACCAAGTTTTAGCACGATCTCGAAGCGAAAACGGAAATAGCTTCAATTTAACAATATCATTATCCACATCTTTCTTCTTTTGCATATCACACAAATCAACAAAGCTGTTTAGATGGGTAGCGGCATCTTCACTAGGAAGACTAGAAAACGGATCTGTCATGACAAGATTAGCAGATCAGTATTAATTTCACAAGATTCAGCATCGGTAAGAGGAGCAATCAGAGTGCTAATAAAATCATTATTGTTGGTATTGGAAAAATCAAACAATTTAGTATTATCTTGAGCCATCGTGACAAACAATCCAACACACAAGCACATAAGAAGCGAGGAAAAAGAGGCGAACGGAAAAAGAGGGCGAATAAAATGATAAGGGTGAAGTGGGGGAGAGGAAAACGAGAGGCAAATGGCAAATAATGTAATGCGAGGGATAAGAGTTTGTGATGGGTACTTGGTATGTCTTGACTTGTGCATAGATCTCCCTGGCAACGGCGCCAGAAATCCTTCTCGCTACCTCTTGACCACTGCGTTGGTTTTCCCTTGAAGAGGAAAGGGTGATGCAGTAAAGTAGTGTAAGTATTTCCCTCAGTTTTTGAGAACCAAGGTATCAATCCAATAGGAGACTACACGCAAGTCACCTTGTACCTACACAAACAAATAAGAACCTTGCAACCAACGCGATAAAGGGGTTGTCAATCCCTTCACGGCCACTTGCAGAAGTGAGATCTGATAGAGATTAATAAGATAAATAGTTTTGGTATTTTTATGATATCGATTTAAACTATAGATTGCAAAGTAAAATAGATCGGAAACTTATATGATGAAAAATAGACCCGGGGGGCATAGGTTTCACTAGTGGCTTCTCTCAAGATAGCATAAGTATTTCAGTGGGTAGACAAATTACTGTCGAGCAATTGATAGAAAAGAGCATAATTATGAGAATATCTAGGCATGATCATGTATATAGGCATCACGTCTGCGATAAGTAGACCAAAACGATTCTGCATCTACTACTATTACTCCACACATCGACCGCTATCCAGCATGCATCTAGAGTATTAAGTTCATAAGAACAGAGTAACGCATTAGGCAAGATGACATGATGTAGAGGGATAAACTCAAGCAATATGATATAAACCCCATCTTTTTATCCTCGATGGAAACAATACAATACGTGCCTTGCTGCCCCTGCTGTCACTAGGGAAGGACACCGCAAGATTGAACCCAAAGCTAAGCACTTCTCCCATTGCAAGAAAGATCAATCTAGTAGGCCAAACCAAACTGCTAATTTGAAGAGACTTGCAAAGATAACAAATCATACATAAAAGATTTCAGAGAAGAATCAAATATTGTTCATAGATAATCTTGATCATAAACCCACAGTTCATCAGATCTTGATGAACACACCGCAAAAAGAATTACATCGAATAGATCTCCAAGAAGATCGAGGAGAACTTTGTATTGACATCCAAAGAGAGAGAAGAAGCCATCTAGCTAATAACTATGGACCCAAAGGTTGATGGTAAACAACTCACACATCATCGGTGAGGCTATGGTGTTGATGTAGAAGCCCTCCGTGATCGATTCCCCCTCGGTGGAGCTCCGGAAAAGTCCCCAAGATGGGATCTCGTGGGTATAGAAGGTTGCGGCGACGTAAATAGGGTTTCGTGGTGCTCCTAGATGTTTTCGGGGTATATGGGTATATATAGGAGGAAGAAGTATGTCGGTGGAGCTGCTAGGGGCCCAGGAGGGTGGGGGGCGCACCTGCACCCCTGGGCGCGCCCTCCTGCCTCGTGGCCTCCTCGCTTCTTTCTTGACGGCCACTCCAAGTCTCTTGGATCACGTTTGTTCCAAAAATAACTCTCCCGAAGGTTTCATTCCGTCTGGATTCCGTTTGACATCCCTTTTCTACGAAACACTGAAATAGGCAAAAAAACAACAATTTGCACTAGGCCTTGGGTTGGTAGGTTAGTCCCAAAAATAATATAAAAAGGTAAATTAAATCCAATTAAATATCCAAAATAGATAATATAATAGCATGGAACAATAAAAAATTATAGATACGTTGGAGACGTATCATCTTGCAAGAAAGAAGAGGGAAAGGCAAGACGACGGTTTTGCAATGGAGAAGATGGAGAGGAGAGGGGTGGTTTTGCAATGGAGAAGCGGGAGAGGTGAGATGGTGGTTTTGGAATGGAGATGATGGAGAGGAGAGGAGGTGGTTTTGCAATGGAGAAGACGGAGAAGAGCATGCGGCGGTGATTTAGGATTGGATGAGAGGGCCGATGCGCTATGACTGGATCAAAATCAAAATCAATTTACCCTTCAATTAAGAAAGTAAACCCACTTTAGCTAGTCTCATTTTGGGTCATAATTGACCATGATTTTCACAAATAAAATATATGTTATACGTAGCAAAAATAATATAATCTGAAAGTACATTCAGATACGAACCAAACGATACAACCTTTGGTGACATGCATTCACATTTTCCTTGTCAAATACAGTACATGGTCAAACTTTGACCCCAAATACGCAAAACAAAAAAAATACTTCCAAGACTAGTGCCGCTCCTCTCCTCTTAAACAACCGCCACTCCTCTCTTGTTCCAATCTAAATCCAGCTCCACTCCTCTCCTCTTCCATTTCAAAACCACCGCCTTCCTCTCCTGTTCCAATCCAAAACCAGCGTTGCTCCTCTCCCGTTCTAATCCAAAACCAGCGCTGCTCCTCTCCTCTTTCATTCAAAAACCACCACCGGCGAGTGAAGGTCCTGTGGAGAAGTAGATCGATGGAGGAGTACAACCGGTACGTGAGGATCACGGACGGCGACCCTGTGAAGCTAGCTAGGATGTTGGAGATACAGTCTTGGTTTGACAACAAGGACCAACTAGCGGCGACGGCAACATCCATGGCCAAATATCTGCAACAGAGTGAAAAGGCGGCAATACTCCCGAAGGGTGTCGCGCGGGAGTACATAGAGCTGCTCCTTTGGGCCGTGGAGCAAACAGATTCACCAAATCCGATCGTGAGGCAGCGGCGGTGGGAGTATCGATCCGAGATGGAGCATCCACCAGAGATTGAAGGATCGAGCATCTACAAGGTGCAGTTTGTGAGGGTGCCGTGCTAGAGCGAGCCGGTGGAGTCTTCGTCGACCGAACCCAACTGCAAGAGGAGAAAAGCAGTTGGCCCGACGATGCTTCCCCACCATCCTCTCCCTCACCGTTCACATTGTCTCACGGGGCGGATGTCTGCCGCCGAGGAATAGGAGGGGACTGCCCCCCTAGCCCAATAGTCAGGCAGATTGTGAATTGTGAGGAGGAGCTTACGGTTGTCAGTATTTGCAGGTTGTGAATTGTGTTTTGTGTTGTGTATTTTGAGAGTACTTTCAGATATGAATGTCTTTTGAATTTCAGATTTGTAGTATTGAGCATATGAAGTATTTTATGAATTCTAGAGATCTATTTTTAGCTCTTAAAAAATATAGTTTCATAGGAGTATAAAAGTGTAGGCAATGTGATTCTTAGAGAAGAAACTGCAAGTTTCAGTTTTAGATAAGAAACTGCAAGTTTCAGAGGCAGAGCATTTATATTAACATGCCCTTTTCAAACAGGAATAACATCATGTTGGAAGTTTTATTCATGGTCAAAAGTGGAACTACCAGGGAGTTAACATCATGCTGATCAACATTCATGCATAGCACATCTTCATATGATGTACAGTCAAAAAGATATGCTATTTTCAAAATGCCCACACAATGTCGAGTGTGTGAAAAACAGAGAAAACGAGGGACGAAGTTTTGGCAAGTGTTGGACGTGGTGTGAATAGATGATAATGGGGACCCACATGTCAATAATGGCAGAGGCAAAAAATTTGGAGATATTTTCCCTGCATCAGGTGGAATCGAACTGGGGCGGAACAGCGGTCGGGTAGTGTCACTTGGCCACTCGACTAGTTGAGTAGTTTCAGTATAATTAAGGCATTTCCTCCGGTGGTTCGATCTCGTCTTGCGCCTTTGTGCACTTGCCGCGGCGCCACTATCTGCCGTTATGAACATGCCGAACAAATGAGAGAAGTCTGGAGACGACCATACGTGGAGAGGCAGACGGTCGGGACCCACCAGGTCTATTGCCGTACGCAAGCAAGTGCCTCATTGAAAAAATACTTCCTCCTAATACTATACTGACGTTGGGGCCCACGGGTTTGCCAACATAGTTAGATTTTTTTAGGTGCTTCAACGTAGTTACTAAAGCAGATAAATTTACAACGAAGCCGGGGAGCTGGCAGATATCATTTATTATCAATGGGCCAGCAAGTATCAGCTGGGTTGTGGGCTGCCCCGTCTAGGCTTTGTTTTTTAACATGCGCATCGCACGACATGCTAGTTTGTATTTTCTTGAGGGACGGCATGTATCGACCGGCCTATAGACCTCACATCCGAGGTTTTATTTTTCCTGAAACATCGGCAGCCCAACTTATGTATTTTTTTTGAAGAAAACGCAGAGGTTTGCTCTATTTTTCTATATAAGAATAGGAACGCCATGTCCAACTTATGTTTCCCTTCTAACTATATTATATATTTTAAATTATTTTATATGTTATTATATATTATTTATTGTCATCATATATTTAACAAATACATACATATATAAGAAAACAATATCCCACGTCATATTAACTTATAAAAATAATTTCTTAACAATAAAATCCTGGATTTTTTACATTAAGGCAACGAAAATCCTCGTGATTGTGTACGAAAGCTTGTTAAGATTTAAGGACCAATGTAATAGTAAATCACTTATTATTTAAATATATTTATAACAAAATGCTTCGCCCCTGTTTATTTTTTAGGAAAAAATAAATCATGTATTTCAAGAAAGTGCAAATGGCCTGTAATTTTTTAGAAAAATAAATAAATGGGCCACATGGACGCTACATTATTTGTTCAACCAGCCCAGCAAATTTGTGTATTTCGAGAAAGTGAAAATGGGCTGTAGTTTCAAAAAAATGGGCCGCATGGACGCTACATTATTTGTTCACCCATCCTAGCAAATGGACTAAAGATCAAATGGAGTGTAAAATCTGAAAAATGGGTTGAATATGTGCCACATTTTTTGAGGCTGAAATGTCGGCCAATAGGTCGAAGCCAACGCAAGTCATTGTCAACTTAGTCAACAAATGATTCTGACATCGTTAGTCATTGGATTTACATCCAATGACCGGCATCCATCTTCAATCTCTCGTCTTCTTCCTCCAGCGCCGCCAGGACCACCTACTCCCGCCTCCTGCTGCTAGCAGCTCTGCTTAGCATACTTCGCTGTGAAGCGCTACCCCACCGCTGGCCAGTCCATCCCTCCATCCCTCCACCCCTCCGACTGCCGAACCACGCTGCACCAGAACCAGTTAACCCTCGTACACCTCCCCGTCTATGACTCCACTCCCGCGTCTTCCCATCTTCGGCTTGCTGCTGTCCGAGGCCTCGCAGCATGTTCAACACACAAAAAATGAATACTCCTCCTGCTTGCTGGGACCCATCATAGTGGGAGGCTGACTTGTGGGCCTACTAAGTTGACGAGGACGGAGGGCTTTGTCAATATGAATGATTCTAGCCCCAGGGACCGTACTATGTCCATCCAACGGCCGTAGAGCTTCTTCAACCTTTGGTTTTCTTCCTCCAGCCGCCCAAACCAGCGCCGGTCGTACCACGTGCTCCTGCCTCCTGTGGCCAGCTGTGCTGCCGCGGAGGCCTCATCGCCCTACTACTCCCACCGCTGGCCTCGCCATCCTTCTACACACCCACACCCCCTGTTATTCTGCGACGACGGCAGCCTCACACCGCAGCCGAACCAGTGAACCCTCATACTCACCTCCACGTGGGCATCCACTGCCGCGTCTTCCCCGGCTCCATGTCGTCCCCTTCCTTGGCCTCGCCATCATCCACCGCCTTGGTTCTCTCGGCGCGGTGTGGTCAATGTGGTAAAGGAACGACTTCCATCGGAAGAGTACTGTATGTGGAGAGGCTGACAGCTGGGTCCATGGCCGCAGCAAGGAAGTGCCTCCTTATTACATGCAAAATAATGATTCCTCCACCTGACAGCAGGGACCCACTATTGAAACGACTGGTAGCGCCCATATGGAACACTGTCCGCTCTGATCTTTTTCTCTTCTGATCGAGGGTGTCATACGACCATTTATATGAGCAGTGGTGCTCCTATGAAACATTGTCAAATGATGTGGACTCCTTCTGTATATCTGCGAAGCACTCATACAACCTCCCATACAGGAAGTGGTGCCCATATGAAACACCATCATCTGTATTGCCTATGGATGTTTTATGCTGGAACTGCTAGGAAGTCATACGACCGCCCATATGACCATGGCGGTCACTTGATAGGCCGTCTTTTGTACTATTTCTTATGAAACATCTCTTCTCTTCATTTTCCTACGAGGTTAGTTCTAACATAACGCACACGCATATTTCCAGGCATTCAAACGTCAATACAACACATAATTAAGTTTGCACATAACAAAGCCCTCATTAGAGCAACACTTCCAAACTTAACTTCTTCAATTAGAACTTCAACACTCCTTTTATTGAAAAAAATAAACTTACTTTTCTACTTTATTTGTGTGGGTTGCATCCCACGAAGCGCTTGTTTTTGGTTGGTTAGCTCGACCATAGTGAAAATCATGGTGGTGCAAATACACTGAGACCATATCTTCTGACATTGACAACAATGCCTTCTCCGGTGTAGGTCTTCATTTTCTTTTTCCTGGGAAAATGTCCCACAAAAGAATCTTTAGTATGTAAACCAAATATAACATTCCCTACAAACACATTTATGAATACTTTGATAGTCCTTATAAAAGGTCTACCGAGGATTGTAGAAGCAATATGATCTTCAACCATTCAACTATCACAAGATCAATCATGACAGGGAAATCATTTATTTGAACTATAACTCCATGCTTCATTCCTACTTCTTGAGTAAAGGTAGAATTAGCCATATTCAACCTAGTCTCAATAGTATCATAAGGACCTAGACTGAGACTATCATAAACCGACTTGCGAAAAGTAGAAACACTAGCCCCAAGACCACACAAAGCATTGACCTTATTTTAACCAATCTCAATCTCTATAGTAGGCTCAAAAGCATCTCCTTGCTTAGATGGTAACTTACTAAAAAGCTTCTGTCTTTCAGCATCAAGCTCACGTACCTTGGCTGCAACGTCTTCAACAAAGACATTATATGCCTAATTATTAGATACCTTAGGTAATGGGTACTTCATTGATATCATCTTTACGAAGTTTGCAACAGTATAATTATATTCCGGCACATGTCTTGCATCAAGTTCTTCGGTCGTCTCTTCATTTCTTCCTACCATCTTGACATCTTCAACCGGGTTAGGTTCCGTTTTACATGCAAACTCAGATATGATCAATGTTTGCCTCTCTGCAATTTTAGCCACTTGCACTACAGGAATCAGGAACTTCGCCGTCTGCCATGGCGGACGGCAAAGGCATGCTTGGCGGACGGAAAGGACCTTTGTCGTCAGCCAGCAGACGGCAATAGGTCCGGCTGAATAAGCTACGGCAAAGGGCACTTTGCCGTTTGCTGGCGGACGGCAAAGATGAAATGGTCTTTGTCATCCGCCAGCAGACGGCAAAGGACCTGGACGGCACACATGGCAGCGTAGGTCCGTTAGGGGGTTAACGGCGTGCTTTGCCGTCTGCCAGTAGACGGCAAAGACCTTTGCATCTTTGTCGTCTGCCATCTGATGACAAAGAGCCCAAATAGGCCAGCCCAGGCTACTGCACGTGGCCTCTTTTCCTTTGCCATCTGCTAGCAGACGGCAAAGTGGCTATATAGCCCCTATATATATATATATATATTCAAAATCACATAGTTTCAAACATCAAACATCAAACATCATCAAACATAGTTTCAAACATCAAACATAGGTTCACCATAGTTTCACCAGCGTCATCAAACATCAAATATCATACATCCAATTCATATATGCATAGTTTCACAAACATCCAATAGTTTCAGAAACACCCAATATATCAGACATTTAATATCTAAACAGTAGCACTCTGCCCTTCCATGAGTTGAATCAAACCTGCAAAAATGGGAGAAAGAAATTAGAAGAAGAAGAAAAGAAGAAGAAGAAGAAGAAGAAGAAGAAGAGCTTGCTATTCCTTCTTTTCCTCCTCTTCCTTGTTTTTCTTCATCTTATTCATTATTTGTGTCATTTTAGAGTTAACCTATCTAAGTATGCCATTTTGTGCTACCAAATCTATGATCAAATGAATAGAACAAGAAACTATTGCTTTCATATTTTAGAAAGCAAGTCACGAACTTTTCACTTCATTACTTTGCATTGAAAGATAATCATCTAGAGTGACGGCTGCAACTGCAAACTTTCCTTCACTAACCCTATACATGCACTTATTAGTGCGTTGCGTTTGGAACTAAGCAGAATTTAGGTAGCGTAAATGAGCTAAAACCAGTGTGCAAAACAGAGAGCTCAAACCCATGCCCAGTTCCAATGATTAAAGGAAAATTAAATATGTCAAAAGGATCACAATGCTGAAAATAATCGAGAGGGGAAGCTGTACATGTTGTAGGATGTATGAAACATACTATAAATACAGCCTCTTGCCTTCTCAAAATAATACAACCTCTTGAATAACACAAGTGCAGACTACCAATACTAATAGAACCTTGTTGACTTTACCTACCAGGAAGCATGTGGCTCAAGAAAAAAATAGGCATTGCCTATTAGGTTCAGGAAATTCATCCACACTCAGTTGATGCCTCTCTCCCCTCTCTCTGGATTGCATTGCAGATGATGTGTAGGTTTAGACCATGCACCACCTTTCTCCCTCTCTCTATTGATGGAATTGCATAGAATTGTAAACTCAATTTTCAGAAACATGGATGTTGATTGGATCTACTTGAAAGGAACATTGCAGGTAGTACCAAGCATGAAGCGGATCCATAGGACTAAAATAGAGGCAATCCCAAAAATATTACCTGTAGCCATCGCAGCGTGAGGTGGTGCAGGACGAAGAGTCGTCATTTTGATGGCCGGCGTCGGCGCCCTTGTGGGTGGGTTGATCCTCCTGGTTATTGTCGCCGTCGAGGTACTGGTCCTCTCGTCGTCGTCCTACTACTGCTCCAAATCGAAGCACACATGCATCATACCTACATACATATAGGACCAAATATGATTTGAAATAGATAGAACCAAAGTGCAACTAGCCTAGTATATACATGAACTCATCAGGAACCAGAGTTATATAACAAGTAGTCCTATACAAGAGCCTACCGTCCGGTGGCATCAAGCACTAAACCAAACCTCATCACACACCCACCACTACAAAAAATACACTTCCGTGATGATACGTGTTTGTCACAGTAGGTCGCGTTTTTTGTCATGCATGTACATCCATGACGATTTTATGACAGAACCCAGATAGTCATACTTGTGCTGTCGTAGAAGTGTTCCATGACATTACCAAAATTATCATCACGGAAGTGTCCACTTCCATGACGATAAATCGCGCGTCATAGAAGTGCTTTCGTCAAGGGTGACCGACACGTGGCATCCACCGTAACGGAATGCCATTAAGCTATCGGGTCGGGTTTTGGATCCAATAACCCGTTAACAGCCTCGGCCAATGGGGATTTTCCACGTGTAAAATCATCATTGGCTGGAGGAAGCACGTGTCGGCTCACCGTTGGGACGGATGTCATCCGCTCATTGGACCAAAGGCACCTATCATACGGCGACACGCGGCATGGCCCAACAAAGGCCCATTGCTGCGAAAAGGCCAGCCCGTTTGACTTGGTCAGAAGGTGGCGAGCCGGCCCACGGAAAGCCTATTAATGGCCTGTTCGCATATAGCCCATTTACAGCCCGCTGACCCAGGGCCCGTTACGCCCTATCCGAATTAGGCCCAGTAGCGTCATCTGGGCCGTCCAATATGATTCAGCCCGTTTTAACTTCCGGCCCATGTGTGGCCCATGACTTCTTTCGGCCCATATGAGGACCTTTGTAACTCTTGGCCCATTAATGGCCCGGGGTGAAACTGGCCCGTAATGAATAGTGTATCACTTTATACCCATTAACGGCCCGTTATTCCATTGGGCCGTTTCCAGCCCAAGTTATCTTTCGGCCTTCTCAAGGCCCATTGATTCTTGGGCTCATTTGTAGCATTTGGTTACATATGGCCGTTACTTTCATTTTCTGCTTGTGGGCCAAATTCAGCCCGTCGTTACAGTCAGCCCGTTTGCGGACCGTTAATACGTTGGGCTGTTTTCATGTAAAGAAACCGTTCGGTTGTTTTCATAGATTTATCAAATACGGCCTATTAACGGCCCGTTATGGTCCACGAATAGTACGACCCATGATTGGAGAAATGATGATACGCCCCGTAGAAGGCCCATGGATCCTACGGCCCATATGAGGCCCATGGATAGTATGGCCCGTAGAAGGCCCATGGATCATACGGCCCGTAGAAGGCCCATGGACCCTACGGCCCGTAGAAGGCTCATGGACCGTAAGGCCTGTATAGAAAGTCGATGGATCCTACGGCCGGACGAAGGCCCATGGATCATACGTCCTGCAGGAGGCCCATGGTTACAACTGTCCGTGTGTTGCCATGATTATTTTGGCCTAGTTACCAAAAATATTCTATTGTGGACACTAGAAAAAAACAGAAAAAGAACTACAGTGACTACAAGCAAACAACTAAACAAGACAATAAGGAAATAAATAAGCAAGCAATTAACGCTAGCCTATTACCGCTATTACACATATCACATCCACTGGGCATCAAAGTTCGCCACCAGTGCAAATATAGGGAACAAAGCAGCACATTACATACACTGGCCATTAAAATTGGCCACCAGTGCAAATAAACACGGCAGCAAAACAAGAGCATAACTGAAAGAACTTCAGAAGAGCTCAAGAAACGTTATCCTGGGTATCCACCATGCTGGCAATAAGCTTAGCAAGCTGATTAGCTTTGTCCTGTTTGGGGCTAAAATCCTCCAACGCTTGCTGTTGCACCAGAAAGTATGCATCTGAATGCTCCAGGGACTTTCGCAGTCCTTCAGCTTCTTGTCGCAGCACAGCTGATCGATGTCTTTCAGCTTGTAGTTGAGACTCAAGAAACCGAACTGATTCAGACAGTGAGTTTGAATAGCTTGTGCAAGCGGTAGTGGCCAGTAACTCGAACACTAAACCAAGACAGGACTTTGGGGTTGTCTCGCTGTCTTGAAGATAGTCTTCCTTAGCTGTTTTATCAGCTTTGTTGGAGACCAACAAGGATGTGTCACTATCCTGAACCTTATCTACATTACTTCCTTTACCATTGCTTAATAAGGCACTCTTCCCCAATATTCTGTCAGCATTCTAAAAGAAGAAACAAGCAGACACATAACAAGTTTAGCATGTACTAGTATATGAAACTCATTTCGGTGAACCAGTTCATTAGTAAGGTGGACAGGATTAAACTACCAAGTCTTCTATTGCCAAGTACTAGTACATAATAAAAGCATCAAACAAACATATATCTATGTCCTATGATCACTGCATTGTCTTGCCAAATCAAAATAGAGACACGGTTCAAATCATATCAGTTCAAGACAAAGCAGCAGTGAAAGAATACAAAGCGTGGGAAACTACACGGCACAACAAGATTTCAGATGGGTACCATGGGTCTACATGTACAACAACACTATTGGCTCTGTTGTGATGCTAGTAATGTGCATGATATGAAAGTCAACTGTATACACAATTGAAATTAAAATCAACAGAGCTATTGATAAGAGCAAACCTATTAAAGAAACATGCGTGAACATACCTGCTGCGCCATTGGAGTTTCGATTGGATCCTTTAATTTAAAATTAAGTTTGTATGAGTAAATACAGTGATACAAGAGCAAAGCAATCATAGTTAAAAAAGGCGCGCCTAAGCAAGCGCTTAAGCGCGCCTACGCTCTAGGCGTTGGCAAAACGCATTGCACATAACTACGCATAATCTGTGGATAACTGCGCATAAGCATGCACTTTGGTTAGTAAAGCGCAAGGTGGTGGAAAAACGCACAATTAACGCCTAGCGATTTTTTGAACTATGATAGCAATGGAATCTTAAATTAGAACAGTTGTTCTTCAGGTTTAGGCACTTGTTCTACATGAACAGAGTACAGTAAGACGCAAGAATATAATACTTAAAAATAGAAAATGAGCTCATAGACCTTACCACATTCTTGGTTCGGGACCAGTACAGAACAAGGCGTTCCTAGTCATCGTCCAGTAAATGTGTCTCAGGAGAACGTAAGGGAATTTGATGAGTTTCTTTGCCGGTGAAGTACGTTTTCTTCAGGTAATTCCGATACTACCACCAAGCATTCTTGAAGATAGAAGAGGTATTAGCACAGGTTACCTCATCCTGAGTTTCCAAATCGGTACTTCTCTATAGAGAAAAATGGGAAAATTTGATGTATTATAACCATCATGGAGGTAGGATGTATGGGACGAAGCAAAGTAATTGCCATGAATAACATTACTTACATATAACTCCTGGACAAACACCTGCAACTGGCATTTCCCTTCATCTTCAGTATAATATTTCCAAGATGGAAAGATACGCACATATGATTTAACAACATCAAATGTGATAGATGCTAAACTACGACTAGCTGGTTGTGCTTCCTCCACAGGAATAGGCGTACTAACTGGTGGAGTTGCGGTTCGCTGTGATAGTACTGGCCCTTTGGGCACTGGAGCTGCCTTACTAACTGCTCTTGTTTGGGAGCTCTGTGGTGGAGATGGTGCTGTGTCAATAGGAACTGGGTTACTATCAGCTGGGGTTAGATTGGGTAAAGCTGGTTCCCTGTCCATCGTAGTAGGGGTACAATATGCGAGAGTTTGGGTTATGTGTGGTAGGGCTGGTTCTTGTGCATGTACAACCGGGGTGCTATCACCACCAAGAGGTAGCACTGTTTTATTTGAAGACCGTTTTTTTAGTCCGCTAGATACTGGCATCACCCACTCCAATTCAAATGGCTGATAAACTGGAAACATAGTTGAATGTACAGACATTGTATGAGAGACAGATGCAATAGATAGTGTGGAAAAAAAGAGGGCATGAAATAGTTGATATGTATATTGTTTAACTAAAATGGATAGCATGACATAATTTCACATATATGATGTCTATTTAAACTGGATAGCATAGCATAACATAATTCAAAGATATGATGAATAACTAAACAGGATCGCATGACATAATTCACCTACATGTTATCTAAGTAATCAGGATCGCATCATTTAATTCACATATGTGATTTATATGCTAAACAGAGGGTATTCGATATGATGTCTGAACTAATAACATGGTTTTGAATATTGTGTATATGATGTCTAAACTATGCAATGCAAGACACCGTATGCATGATATGAGTAGTATAACCATGCCAAGTTAGAGCATACACCTCAGTGGGGGAATAGGACTGGTCATCTGTCTCTAAATCCATTTCTGAGGAGCTATGGGGACCCAACAAGAGATCTGCTTCGACAGCTAGCATTGTCTGCTCTGAAGGCCTTGTTTTCACTCCCGATTTTTCCATCTCCCACCCAAATGGCTGATTCACAGGAAGTGTAGTTTAATGTACAAACATTGTCGATAAATGGAAATGTAATGAAGAAAAGGATGGGTAAGATATCATTCAAATATATGTTGGCTAGTTAAACAGGATGGCATTGCACATTTCACATATATTATGGCTGGCTAAAAGACATGAGACTGCATAATTCCCATATATGATATAGAAACTAAACAGGTGGCATTACAGAACATGTCTAAAGTAAGAAGATGACATATATGATGTCAAAAGTAGGCACTGCAAGGCAACATATGCATGATATGACTAACATCATCATGCCAAGGTAGAGCAAACACCTTGGGGGGTAAATAGGAGTAGTCAGGGGCGTCTGAATCCACCTTAGAACAGATATCTTCTCTGGATTACAATCTGGAGAGGGGTGGGGAGGGTTTTCCATTGAACCCACCATGGAGCGATGTCTGCATGACATTGTATTGCCGTACAAAACTCTTCTCTTTTTCTCTACATGTTCGGCATGAATGTGTACAATATCTGACATGCAGACGAAAAAAATATTGTGAGATTATGTAAGGAGAGCATGCAGAAATTTAGAGTGATGGTAACAACCAGTGGATTGACGTTTTTCCGTTGAACCAAAATAGCCCTAATGGATCGACGTGAATGTATAGTAATAAGTGATGCAACAAGTGTACAACCTCTTTGTCGTAGCCGTGTCAACCTCAGCATCATTGGGCTGGTCGCTGAAGCAGTTGAGGCAGAGGTGGCTGTCGGAGGTGTGGAGGAAGATCTGAGGAATCTGTAGACGGCGTCTAGGGCACTGCTCTGTTGTGATGGATCGTTCTGTCGTTGGAGCAGCTCTAGTGAGCCGTAAGACGTCAAGGCTAAAGCAGCACAAGACAGACACCGTCAATCTCAAGTGGGATTCTAATAGCATGTCCAATAGATGATGTAAAATGGATGTAAAATTAACATCCCCAAAAACCACCTGACTACAACAGATGAGATAAAAACTGTTGACTCTGAACTTAACTGTCGAAACTGAAATTTACTGTGGAATCTGAATGCTACTGTCGAAACTAAACGCAATGGTTGCAGAGAGGCACTTGACATGTAGTTTAGGGAGGGCCTGTAGTTCATCTTCAACCTGCACCCCCTGAGCTGCCAGCCACCACCGGCTGAACCGTCGGCCCTAGCGCCGCCTCGCTGCCTCGAAACAACTCGCCACAGCCGCCCCGACCAGCCCTCTAGGCCCCCCCCCCCCCCCCCCAACCCCAAGATAGATAGGGGGGACCCCTCCCGCGCGAGCGCTCGTCCCCGCTGCGGGTGCTTCTTCCTTAACTCCAGTGAGCCCCGCCAACCCCTGAAAATCGACTGACCCAAAAGTCGACTCAGTCGACTGAAGTGTGGCTTAATCGGAGCAGAGCAGCAGCAGGAGCGAGGGGGAGAGCAGTAGCAGCAGTTGGGCGAGCGAGCGATCGAGCGAGAGCCGAAGCAGTAGCAGCAGCGCAAGAAGCAAGAGCCGGAGCAGCAGCAGCAGATCCGGCTGGTATGGACGCCGCCGCCGAAGGGGCCTCGCATTGGGGGAGAGCCTTTATGGAGATGTCGCCCGCGGCGCTGGCTTTAAGGTAGCCGCTCCATGGGGGTGCGGGAGGGAGCACCGTCGGTGCCGGGAGGTCGAGTTAAGGAGAAGGTGCGATGCGATGAGTGTAAAACCTCTTTGGTGGCGCCGAGTAGGCCTCGACTTTGTCCGAGGAGTCAGTGAGGATGTTGCGGTTCTGATGGAGCAGGTTAAGGCGGCGCTGTGGGGATGGAGCAGCCGCGATAGACGAGGCGATCGTCGGAGCAGCTCCTTGGAGGCGGAGGACGGGGCGGCTGAACCGGCGGGACAGCGAGATGGACGACGGATCCTCATCTGGGGAGGTGTACGAGGGACGTCGAGCTGTTGTGGTGGACGATGTCGTTGGCGAAGAGGCTCCGGCTGGGCAGCGGTGACGTGGCGGACGGAGGAGGGTGGGGTTTCACGGCTGGAGCGAAGAGGTTATGGCGGCCTGGGATTTCGAATGGCGAAAAGGGGGCGATGGGAGGGGGTGAAGCATGACTTACGGATGCGCTTGTCCAAAATGTAGGGTGTGTTACAAATGTACCCCCCACCGATTTGAACTAGCGGCCCTTTCGGCTCAGGGTTAGAAGGGGGATTTCGCGTGTCGTGATTTGGCAGGTGGAGGGAGTTTTCGCGCGCATTGTAATTTCGGGATAGCAAGGCGCGGGTTGTGAAGGCGCCAGTTTTGGGAGCACGATATCTGAATTTTCGGGATATAACAAGACGCGGGTTGAATTTAGGGACACGCCTAATGTGTAGTAATATTGTACTTGTACGTACCAAATCAATTCGCACTTCCCTCAACCAAAAAGAAAACGAAAAAATAAAACTATTCACACCACACAAAGAGAGAGTCTTGCCCCGTTTTACTATACAAATGCTATTCAAAGCTACTCCCTCCTTCCATCTATATAGGGCCTAATGCGTTTTTCGATGCTAACTTTGACCAATTATTAGAGCAATGATATATGACATGCAACTTACACAAAGCACACCGTTAAATTCATCTGTGAAAGGTTATTTCAATGATATATTTTCACATTGTGCATGTCATGTACTATTAATCTTGTCAATAGTCAAAGGCGGTCTTAAAAATCTCATTACGCCCTATATAGATGGAAGGAGGGAGTATGAATCCATGTTATGTCCGATTAAATTTTTTCGCTTGCTGTATAATGCATGTAACCTACTCATACCAACATTATAGTGCATTCCAAATGTCTATACTACCGCTGCAATTCGAACTAAATTTGAATACGTTTCTCTATTTCAATAAAAATCTACAATCATGATTGTTACCAACTTCAACCATCATAGTTTCCTTCCTATCCGTCAGATATAAATCGGACGGCCTATAATGCAGGATGGCAGGCACACCATCATCAACAACTCCGTTTTTATAAGAGTAGAGATAAAATATATTAAATGTAGTATAACATGTTCATAACCACACCATGTGTATCACCGTTATATATATTCACACATGCGTCGGTTTGAAACACTATGATAAATTCTTCAAATATCCGAATTAGCTTTTTATAATGATGTATATATGATCTCTATTCGTCTTTTACACCCACACAACCCTCTTATCTTTGTAGCTAGCGCTAACTTTCTCTTGTGCATGCACACGCCCGCATCCCTCTCACCCTACCTCAGCATTCTCTAGCTCCATCGCGCAAATTCATCTTTTCACTTTAGGTCGTTCACCCACGGTGTGTGTAGGCCCCCCAGCTCCTTCTTTACGGCACATATCGATCGATATGCCTCTCTAGCCAGGTGTGCCTAGCACAAACACAAGCTTCCCCTCTTCTCTTGTCACCGTCCATGCCTCACTCCCACCACTCTTTTCATCGTTCTCGTACTCGCACACTCCTCCCCTCTCGATATAGTATGCCTCTCGTACCACCTCCTACTTGCATTCCCCTCTCTCTATCCTTCTCCTCGTGCCACATTTGCTTCTAACACACACATGTATGTATACCGATAGATCTCCCAACATATACCTAGATCGACTTTAACTACCCCCCGATTGATCGATGTACCTCACAAGTTATGTCTCTCCTTTCTCTAACAAAGGGCGATTGATCTTCCTATGTAGTTACGTCTGCTTACCACAGCCACATCGTCCCGCCCTCATCATTCGTGCATGCCTCCTGACCCGTCTCTCACACGCACATGCACAGACAACAAGCAGCCATCTCCTCTCTTATTGATATTGCGGGCGTGCCCTCCGTTTTCCTAGCAAGCCTATCCCACCATTTGTTAGAAGCAACTCCACTACCACCCCCTCCAACACTCTAGCTCTGTCTCTCTCCCAACCTTATTCCTCTCCTGCACATATGCATGGATGCCGATCGATCTCCCTTAATACAAGAGGCAGATCGATCTCCTTAATACATGAGGTAGGCCTCTCTCCTCCTCCACACATATACTAGCCATTTTACCTCTATAGTTATTTGGGCCTCCCTCTTCCCACACCACACACCGATAATCAAGAGCTGCAGGTAGGTATCCATGCCACAGAAACAAACTGCACATGTCCCATCTCACGTTCCAGTAGGCCAGCCACTCTATATCTTTGACGTGGGCACACACAAATTCGATGGCACTCTTTATCGATCGCGCACGCACACGCACACACACACACACATCATCCCTCTCTTCGATTCTATGGACACCTCAAGCCGATGATACCTCCACTCTCTTCTCGTGGAACTCCCCCTCTATATATATACATATGTTATATCCAGGACTCTATTTCACACACATTGCATCTGTTACGTTTTTTTGATTGACCCCCCCCCCCCAAAAAAAACTCTCAAGAACCCACACACTATATCTCTCTAGGTTTGTATCTCTCTCACACAACCCCACATAGGTGGTGTACGTATACAAGAAGAGAATAGGTGCACCGTGCACGTACTCATGCTTCGTGCCCAGCCACACCCACGCGGATACACGGTGGAGCTCATTTCTTTACGAAATGGCAGACCACGTGCTAATTTGAACGCCTGTAGCGGTTGTTTACCTAGGGAGGTCGTGTACCACGCGTGCATGAAACAAAGTTCGACTTGACGCGTTATTTTTAAATAAAGTTATAGCGCTCAATGGCACGTACACAGAATATAAAACGATTTTTATGGAGAAAAAGGTAGTCCGCTCACTATATACAATGGAGCCTGCCTGCCTGGTTTGTCGCTCTTCAGAGTATCTCACACAAGGCTGCGGTGGCCTCTCTCTCTCTCTCATCGTTGGTCACTGATCCTGTCGCATCCCGTCCGCCGGGGGAAAGGGAGTGCGGTGGCCTCTCTCTCTCTCAGCGTTGGTCACTGCTCCGGCCACATCCCGTCCGCTGGGGGAAAAGGGAGAAAGTGCATTGTTTCTCCGTTCGACGGTGCTGAGGTAGCACGTCCCGATCTGTGGTACACACCGTTCTCTCTGACCAAGCTCCGGCGTGGCAGGGCCTACACCACCTGCTCGAAGATTCTACCCCGGCACTCACCTAGTTACATCCCGACGACCTCCAGGTATCCCCTCCGGCCTTGCTCCACTGCCCGTCTTCCCATGTCGCTGCATGTGGATCTTCCATAGTTCTTTGCCCAAAACGTAGCTCATACGGCGTACTTTCCATATTGCATTCTCGTCCTCACACCATTTTAGAAAAACACAACCGTGTTGTTATCTTCCCTTAGGACAAGGAATATGCTTCTTTTTTGTCATCGCATGTGTCATCAACTGTTATTTGCCAGTAATTGTTTCCTTTCTACCTCTTTTTTGCAAACAGGGCTATCCATTTCACCTCGTTGCTATTGCGACCTTTTGGTGAACTACACAAATCACTTTTTTCTTAAGAGTGTTTTGTGCAGTTGTACTAAAATGTCACACGGGCAACGTCTCTACATTTCAGTGTGACTGCACAATGGGAGAGTAGTTTTGCTCTATCCTCATCATCCAACTCCGAGCCTAATCTTCTCCAACTAGTTAGTCTTAAGAGAGACTGCAAAGGTGACCGGCTTCTATTTGTGTGTTTATTGTTTCATCGGCAGTCCTCTATTATCGTAATCACACTTAATATCTTTGGAACAGGGATGCTCAGCTCTATTTTAGTGGAACTGCACAAAATGATCGAAATGTTGCATGCTCCAGACAGCTACGTTGTTTCCCAACAAGCCTTGTTGATTTAGACACAGTTGGGGGGACATTGCTGCCAATGAAAGCATGGATCCATTTTAATTTAACACCTTCTCACAACTCTGTCTTCAGTTGTGATGTAATTATTAGCTCTGATCTGCTAATAATTGACATGCATTAGCAAGGAAGTTAGTTTTTTATTGTTTCTGAAAGAGCATCGATGGCAAGACACGCGAAACAAAAGCTGAAAGCTCACACCATTGTACAATTTCATGTCGCTGGAAAATTATTTGTATAGTACGTCAATTATGTAAACAAATGATGGAAGCTTGATAGCATTGCCAGAAGCCTCTTCATCATCCGGGTCCATGTGCCATGCACAAAATTATACACCTTCGTTCCTAAATATTTGTGTTTTTACAAATTTCAAACGGGCATATTTTAGAGTGTGGATTCACTCATTTTGCTTCATATGTGTACTCCCTCCGTTCCTAAATATTATATTCGTCTTTCTAGAGATTTCAACAAGTGACTACATACGGAGCAAAATGAGTGAATCTAGACTCTAAAATATGTCTATATACATCAGTATGTGCCAGTCCATTTGAAATCTCTAAAAAGACAAATATTTGAGTAGTCACTCGTTGAAATCTCTGGAAAGACAAATACTCCGGAGTATATTTAAGAACTGAGGGGGTAGTGCACAACCGCATGGGAGACTCAGCCCGGTCGTTGCGCCGCATTAATAGTGAGTAATGAGCAGTCAAATCATAAGCCCCACCTTTCCCACTGTAAGTTGCTCTGAAGAAGCAACCATCAATACGCTCTTCTTTGAATCCGCTCATACTACTCCATCCGTCACTGTTTATACAGCGTGCTTCAGAAAAAAGAAAAAAAACTGTGGGACCAAGGCAACTAGCGATCGGCCTGAAAAATAGCATTGGTAGTTATAGCACGACGTCTATTACTAGAGGGAATAATGCGTACACACATGCATGCAGTGCTTCCACCCCGGGTACACACATGCATGAACTTACTCCACTCCATAGTTGTACAATACATGGAGAGAAAATTGTGGACTTGAGTGCGGTTACCACGCCCTAATTAATTGAGCATTAAACCAAACGCGTCTAAAGTCTCTCTAGTGGTGGAAATGCATTGAGAGAAATGCATCATAATGAAGCGCGCCCTGTAAACTGTGACGGAGGGAGGAGTAGTATGAAGGGGCAAAACCAAGTACGCGTATGGCCAGTCGGTCAACGCACCTCCTCTTGGCATATCATTGACATGTGGGACAGGAGTGTGAGCAAACCGATCTCAATTGACGGCAAAGAGCCAACCCACCGTTCCTTGAGAGAGACGAGGAGCGAGAACACACAGACGGGCTCGCACGGAGGCCAAGATATATTCGAGCATGGTTGGTTGACCGATATCATTCATTACATGTTGGGCTGCCATTTTCTGCCCTTCTCCGGAATAAACGTGTACTTTATCAGAGAACAGACGCTCCACCATGCGGTTCTAGTAGTAGTACTACTCGTACTACTGCGCTTGGCTCTTCACCTCTTCATTAAGTCGAACAATGATGGTACTCCGCATGTTGGGTACTACAGTGTATGCCTTTGACAATCTGATACCGAATGGACTGATGCATGTCCATCGAGGGTAGGTTGCATTAGTCAAAAGGCATAAGCGAGCTAAACCTTGTCCTGCAAGCTTCTCCTCGTTCTGCGAGTTGAAGGGACACACCAAAAAGTAGTGCTAGTCCATACTCCCTCCTTTCCAGTTAATATGGCTTAATTTTTTTTGTGGGTAAATGAGAGAGCTTTATTCATATATAATCATTCTTAGGACGATCAGCCAAGACACTGGTCACTAGGAAGCGAGGTACCCCACAAAAAAGAAGTAGGAAGCGAGGTGTTTCATCAAGCCAGCTCTCGGCCACATTCAAAGTGCAGCAAGAACGGTTCGCACGAAGATGCGCCGCAAGGCTTGCTGACCTGTTTACATGCTGAATAACAAAAAAATAGGAAATATTAATGAGCGGTACTATTTGTAACAGGATATGATCCAGAATTAAGCGAGAATTGTGGCGAGTGTTCCATGCAATCAACTTCCATTATCACATGCGAGAACCCTCAAAGAGAACCAAATGTGTTGAAGATTGCTTTTATCACATTTTAAAATTATAATAAGAGTGCAGACGCTCGTCCATCTAGTTCCTAGTACTAGTACTAGTATAGTACGTACCTTTATAGACTATAGTAGTAGTACTAGTAAACTTTGCGCTTGGTTGTTCGCCTATTCGGGAAGTCGAACAATAATAGCACTAGTAGTATAGTGTATGCTTCTGGCAATCTGACACCGAATTAACTGCTGCAGGTCCACCGCCTGAGCGAGGGAGAGCTTGCATTAGTAAAAAGTTTCTCGTTGTCCTGTGAGCCACCGCGCGCAAGCTTCTCCCATCCTACAACCTTCTCCTCGTTCGGCAAGTTGACGTGACACAGCAAAGTAATGCTAGTCCATACTGCCTCCTCTCCGGTTAATATGGCTTAATTTCAAACGAGATAAATACACTCTCTGTCACTGTATATTTGTAAAAAATGGTTAGTGGACTTCATAATACGCTCATTGCGCTCAATATATATATTTTCCGGTCTTTATACGGTAACTAGCTCACCCTGACTGAGTATGTTTTGCATGCACGTGTAGGTTGAGCACTTGAGCGTGACCGTGTGTGTTCCTCGTGTGCTCGGACATGCATGCATTAGGGCGTCGCGCGCGTGTTTGCGTCCATGTGTACGTGTGACTGTTGCATACACATAGGGCCACTAAGGAGGAGTCAAATCACATAGTAAGTTAGTCGGAAGAAGCAACCATCATTTCACTCTTGAATGACACGTACGCAATATAAAATGGTTGATATGGAGAGAAAAAGAAAACCACTATATATACACCAGTAGGAGCCTAAGCTACAAGCCTGCTTGCTTAGGTTGCTCTCTTCACAAGCATAGAACGATGGGCCTGATCCTGCAGTTAGGGGAAGGGAACAATGTTCTGCGTAGACGCGGTCGACATCGGCGAGGGAGAAAACCCACAGTCAGTGCATCCCAGTCGGGAATCACCACGGTATGGGCCGATGCCGCGTCCCAACCGCCTTTCTAGCTACAGCCCAACGTCCTAGGTAGTCCATCTTCCTTTTGGAGCCGGCTTGCTCCACTGCCATAGCTCCATCTCCATGTCGATCTTTCTCTACATCTACCGGCTTCTACTTGTGATGAGTTTATGTCTAATGAACTAGTGCCAATACTATTATTCTAATCACACTTCTTCAATATATTTGCCATAAGGGATGCTCAGGTTGATTTTAGTGGAACTGCGCAAAAGCATCGTATGATCCGAGGGTGCCAGCCGTCTTTCCTTCGACAGGTTCTACCTGGCCAGGAAATTAAATCATGTTTAGGGTTTAGGGTTTAAGTCATAGTGACCCCATCAGTAGTTTTTCCTTCGTACACGCTCTCACAACTTTTTTCTTTAGTTGTGAAGTAAATATTGGCTAGGATCTGTGAATCATTGAGATGCATCAGCATGCGTTTTAGTTTTCCTTTGTATTTGATGGAATGTTGTAGCGGGGCAACCTTGGAATAGGAATGAAAATGGAGTGGAAAGTTTCTGTTTTTCTAGAGAAAAAATGGAAATGGAGAGAAACCAACATTTCGTTTTGTTGGATCGCGCCATCGAGCAAAACCAACGTTTAAATCACGTCTATCATGTTCGTGTCTCACCCTCCTCCACGGCTCGACCCCACATGGTCGCTCGGCATGCCACTCACCGCAAACCGAGTATATGATAACTTTCCCGCCTGCTTGTCGATGGATCGCGCCATGGAGTACTAGCACTACTAGAACAGATTGACGAGTTGGGGGAGGACAGCTAGCTGTATCACGGACTCCTAAGAACTTTTTACATGCATGTTGTAGCCGGCTATTGAGACCTTTGAACGCGGAGCGCCGCGTGCACCCGGAAGCGGCGCGGGCGACGCTCTCTCGGCCGACGCGCCACTTCAATGCCAGCGCCAGTGAGAGGTCGCGTCCGCTCTGGCCGGGCATGAATGCGGCACTGACCGTTTCGGGCGGGAAGCACGCGCTGGTGATGAAGAGGGTTCGGGTTGGTCAGGATCGGCCGTGGCAGCGGTCCGGACGTGCGCAAACAAGAGATGATGTATGTTAATATTGCTGCGTATATAATTAACAACGTAAATAATGTGCCAGTTGGACAAATATGATTGGAGATGGAGATGGAAATGGAATTTTACGTAAACACGGATATGCATGTCTATGTCTATGTGTGTGTGCGCGACGACTCTCGCGACCTGGAAGCGGGGGCGTGTTTTTGATCGAGTTTTCTTTCTTGGTACGTTAGAGAATCAGTTTGTCTAATTCACATCTAGATGTTATTTAAGGATATCACATCTAAGCTCCCACAAGTATATAATATAGCAACAAGAAACAAAAAAACTAGGAAAAAAATAGACCACAAATAGAGTGGACATCAACTTAGATGTGACATGACATAACTATGTCACATCTAGATGTGTCCTAGACAGACCCTTAAAAAATTGTCCGCCAGTTTTCATTTCTTTTTTTCTGGGAATGCGTGTATTCTATTTAAAACCACTGCTATGGAGAGATTTTTTTGCTCCATTATAGCCTCTTGCTTGATAGAGTTTCTCGCGTCTCGCTCTCTCACGCTCTCCATATCAAAACAAGACGACAATGTCCACTCTATCTCTCTCCTCACCGGTGGTCACAGATCCGGCCGAATCCCGTCCGATGCGGGAGGTGAGGAGGTGCAGCGTTGACGTTGTCGTCGTCGGCGACGGAGGAAGCCGATGCGCACCGTCCTCTTGGAGCCGGCGTTGGCACGGACGAAGATCCTCCGCGCCCTTGTTCGCTGCCGTCGTGTGGGCAGATCCCGCCCGCCCGCCTAAACGACATCTCGCCCACCTGAGGTATAACTTCGTATACTGGTCCAGCTCCCCAGGTCGCTGCGTGCGGGTTTTCTTCTATGCGACTACTCCCTAGCTCCCCTTGCATAGTAGCTAGGGTTTGTCGGCTGGTCCAACATCACCTAGTAGTACTATTATAGAGGAAATGCCACTCGAAAAGTTGTCTTGATTTATGCCTTGGTGGAGGTATACATGTTGTTTCGACAAAAAGTACATGGTGGTTGTGCGGTCATTGTCCATATGGTGATACTACTATCACTGGTTAAATAAAGAAATGCTTTTTTTCTAGGGTATCCTGGTTTAGTTCCCATCAAGATAATTATGATTCTTCTGTTTGTTGGTGTACTTTTCATTAATTCTTATTGACAATTGAGATGTCGTTGCTAACCCTTTTTTATATTTTTGGAAATAGCGATGCGTGTCTCCATACCCGGGCATGTCTTCCTCAATTTTAGTGGAACTGCACAAAATTGGATGGCCATTGTTGTTCCGCCTCACTGTCCTCTGCCATGTGGTTCTTCCTTCCTCGAGCTTGATTACTGAGAAAAAACAGACCACAGTGAGGATTTGTCGAACTTCATAGGTGCCTCACCCAAACTTGATGCCAAATGGATGATGCATCACCACAATGACCTATCGATGCTCATGGTTGCGCCTCATGGTTGCATCGGCTGGTGAAGCTGATCGATTTTCAATGAAAAACAAGTTGTCTTCCATCTGTGCTCTTTGCTTGTTACGCACAAAGATGATATCCTTCGTCAGTTCACCTTGGTTGCGTTGGAGACGCAGTCATCTTTCACGTTGGTGCAATTTTATCACACAATTGGCTATGAACCAAATGTTTCCTCGAAGAAGGATCGACGTTGGTACTAAGAGCATAAGTTTTGTATTGATTTCTAAGCCTTCTCACAACTTTCTCTCCAGCTCCCCTGTAATTTTATTTGTCCAGCTATTAACTTTGATTTAAAAAATGGTGTGGACTAAAAACCCGGATGGACGTAGTAGCCCTCCATTTTTATTTACTCCTCATATTAGATTTGACTGAAGTCAAACTTTGTAACACTCTCAAAACTTTCGGATAATTGAAATTAAAATTCTTTATTTGTACACACTCTCACACGTTTTCGATAATTTGGCGCATGTGTGGTTGTTCACTTAAGGGAGGGTAGTGTACCACACGTGAAGGACAGGAAGTGCGACCAGGACGCGTGGGCGTGGATCGTTAGTTCATCGGAAGTAGTACTAGTTTTCTTCACTGTACATTAAATAAAGAGTTTCGTTTCGTACTTACACAATTTAAAACGATTGTTATGGAGAGAATAAGAAAACCACTCCACTATATATTAGTCGTATACACGAGAGTACTATATGGACGTAGCTTCATTGACTTAGTGCACCTGCCTTTGGATTTATGACAGGTGGGACCAAGATGTGGCTGGCTCACCTATCATACAACCAAAAGCAGGTGCAGTGAAGGCACCGGAGCTCAGTCCGTACTACAGTAGTATATATATAAGCGGGAGCCTCAGTGCTTGTTCGCTAGGGTTTGAACTCTCCACACACTCGCAGCACTACATATATGTTACACGCTGGAGGCTCAGCGTTTATTTGCTAGGGTTTGCTATATTCACAGTCTCTCACCCTCTCTTCACCAGATCTAAACAAGACTGCATTGGCCTCTTGTCTCTCTCTCCCCCCTCACAGCTGGTGAAGGAGGCGTCCGTATCCTGTCGCATCGGGAAGGGGAGGAGGTGCAGCGTTCACTCTATCGCCTTCGGCGAGGGAGGCAATCCACTACCGGCTGCGCTGTTCTCTTTCACCCAGTGCCTATGCGGGAGGGCCACCGACCCCTTCTTCCTCGCTGCCGTACATAGTGTGGGCAGATCCGGCCTCCCACCGCACGCCTTGCCACATCCCGATGACCCTAAGGTATAAGTTTCTTTGAAACCGTTGTTGCTCTAGCTGCATGTGGATTTTTTTCGATCTGTAGTCGAATCTAGGTCTTGGTTCAAAGAGGAAAGAAGGGTGCGGTGGGCTGGAGCAAGAATCTAGGACGTGGTTCAATGAGGAAAGGAGGGGCGGAAAGTAGTATAGACTGGCTATCCAGCCGCTTTGTAGGTCGAAAAGGGAAAAAGGGGGTAACCTAGTACACACATCTGTAAGCAACCGATCTCTTTGTTGAAAAGGGAAAGAAACTCGGGGGGGTCGGGTAGTTTGTGCAGGACTAGATTTGCTACCCTCACATAGGAAGAAGGTTCAAAGAGAACAAATATGGGACCGGCGCATATATGCTGCTTGGCTACATACTCTGCATCACCCATTTATACGTGTGGACGCACATGGTGTCGGCATGTCCCATACAGCTATTTTGCTATTGTTAATCTAAGAATGTCGCCGGAAAATTGAAGCAATGCCACTGTTAAAAGTAAATTACATTTTTTAACGAATGTTGTTTCAAGAGAATGTCTCTATTAATATGAATCAATGCAACAGTTTTAGAAATGCTACTGTCCTACTTTGCTTTCCATCCAAGATAAGTTAGATGCTTCTTTTTGTCACTGTTTGTTTCATCCTCCTTTATCGGCAAGTAATTGTTTCCTTTTTTGCCTCTGTTAAAACAGGGGTATCGATTCAACTTGTTGCTATTGCGACATTTTGCTTCGCTACTCGAAACACTTATGTTTTAAGAGTGTTTTGTGCAGTTCAACTTGAATGTCACACCGGTGACTTTCCTTAATTTTGGTGGAACTACACAAAAGGAGATAGAGATTTGTTTCCAGTGTTCATGGCGAGTTGTTTCAAATCTTGGTCTCAACCACATGATGTGCAGTGTGCTTTGAGATGTTGTGCTACTTGTTTTGGTACTGTTTTAAATAAATGTTGAATTGAAGCTATTGTATTGTAGTCTTTTCCCATTATGTAGTGAACAAAAATGGGACCAACCCAGACATGATGCTTGTTGCTTTGTTACAACAAATTCAACATCACCACCTTTATAAGCCAGTAATTGATGCCACTCTCAGAATTAACTACTGAATCTTATTTCAAAACTGCAACACTTGTTAGGGATTGGCGGGATTACCATTTTTGTGGCCGCATGTTTCATCCTCCTTTATTAGCCAGTAATTGATTCCTTTTTTGCCTCTGTTTAAACAGGGATATATATTCAACTTGTTGCTATTGCGACATTTTTCTTCGCTACGCGAAACACTTTGCTTGATTTCAGTCCAACTGCACAAAACGAGATTGGATTTCCTATTCGTGTTGGCAGATTCGTATTTTATCTTGTCCGTCTCATGAAAGGTCAGTACAGGCCTTCATCCACATGATTGTGCAGTGTGCTTTGAGATGTTGTGCTACTTGTATTGGTACCGTTTTAAATAAATGTTGAATTGAAGCTATTGTATTGCTATCTTTTCCCATTAAGTAGTGAACAAAAATGGGACCAACCCAGACATGATGCTTGTTGCTTTGTTACAACAAACTCTGCATCACCCCCTTTATAAGTAGATGGAAGCACATACTGTTGTTGCGCCCACTCTCCCCTGGAACTGTTTATGCTTTTCGTTAATCTAATGCCGCTGGTAAAATTAAGCAATGCCACTCTCAGAATTAATTAACTACTGAATCTTAGTTCAAAACTACAACACTTGTTAGGAATGGTACTATCCTGCTTTGTAGTTCTTTCTACATGTTTAACCAAGGTATTGTTAAGATAATGTCTATGTTAAAATGAATTAGTTGCATTGTTTTAGGAATGGTACTTTTCTGCTTTGTCGTTCTTCATACATGTTGAAACAAGGCATTGTTAAGGTAATGTCTCAGTCAATATGAATGAATCACACTGATGGAGAATTGCTACTCTCCTGCTTTGTTTCCCATTAAGATAAAGTAGATCAGCAGATGCTTTTCTCTGGGAGTACAAGTCATCAACCGTTATTTCTCAGTAATTGTTTCCCTTATACCTATTGTTGCTTATAGGGATATCAAAATTAAAGCTTGGTTTTATTCCGACTTCGATTTTAGTTGAACTTCACAAAAGGAGCCAATGTGTAAGGCAAACTGCTGCATTACTGGGTCCAGTTGGTCATTCCACTTTGCAGAAAGAAGCAGTCACTGTTTGTGCTACATTACAGAAGGAATGACTGAGAAGCTTTACAGAGTATTATTAGACACCGGTGACATGACTTGTCTGCAGAGACCATTGGCAATTTAACAACACATGGAGTACCCTGGGCAATAAGTGCCCAAACAAGTACAAGAAGCTACGACAGGACTCCACGATCATAGGCATTACATATTTTGAATGGGAAAAGCTTGTCAAAGTTTAATCATTGATGTTAGCAAGAAGACGTTAGTTTAATATATTGGAATTGGAAAACCTTGTCAAAATTTGCTCATTGATGTTAGCCAGAAGACATGCATTTGATATTTTTGAGTGGGACGCCCTTGTTGTGAGTAGCGTCGAGTGTTTTTTCCTATTCATGTGTTTAGTTTAGAAGTAAATAGTTACTGTGCTGAGATATTCCTGTGTTAAGAGTTTGTTCTGAATATTGCCTATGTAATGCCAGGCCTTGTGTTTGATTGCAAAGTTGAGCTTGGAATGTTGTGGCATGCGGCATCACAAGCTGTTCACCGTGCCTCCTGAGAAGAATGCTTCGTATTGTTTTGCATGTCGATCTAATGCCAGTGATTTTCTTGTTAAGAAGATCATCCTCTTCTGTTGTTTCCATGCTTAAGAAGTTCATCGTGTGATGTTTCATTCATAGCCTATACGACAAGTCGAGTAGGTTAGACGTGAAACCATATGATCTTCCGACCAACTCACAATATTAGGCCGTGATTGGAACGTCGTTTTCCAACCAAAACCGCTTGTAAAACTGACGCTTGTAAATTAAAGCAGATGGTCTTAGGCGAAGGCGCTTGGTTGGTCGATTTCGACTAGTAAAATATCGGAAGTACTTCACACATGATAAAAACGTTGAACGACACTCGGACGATTGCTAATCCAGCCGTTAGCTTCTGTTTCAGCCTTGGCCATGGATGGCATGATACACACGTCGTGCATGTATCGTCTGGTAATGTCGTCCATATAGCATTGCTCGTAAAATATACACTGGTCTCTCAAATTACACGCATAACCCGCTAGTTTTACTTACAGACCTCGGGCCCTCGGTTTCATTACGCCTGTATTTTACGCGTTGTTTCCAATAACGAGTAAATTACACTTGTATGTTAATACAGGTTTGAAATAAACCAGAGCTCCCAAGCGCGGCCTTACACTTTCATGCCGTCTCTGTTTCTTGAAGGTGCTCATAGGTGTCCGATGATCCTGGCTTCCTGAATGAGCAGCGGGCGCTGTATCACACTATCCGTAGGGCCCACGAGGCCCTCTCCATTGTCCTTCGAGTTGTTGCGCTCGCCGTGACGCCGAGCATTGTTAACATCGTCAACGAACATGAGGATTCAGGAGATGACTTTATTTTGACTGGATGACACTAGGCTCCCACTAGGGCCATAGCCGTACATACGCAAGTGCCTCCTTATTATGTACAACTATTTTTTTCTTTCTCCTGGTTTCTTGACATCACGGTCCCACACCATTGTCAACCTATGTAGTCAATATAAACGAGAGAATTGCACAAGGTGCGGCCGACAGCTGGGACCAAGCAGCTCGAGCAGTATTTGTGTTTTTGAGGCGTGAGCAGTGTAGAGTTTCTCTTGGCGATGATTTCGTTGTTGTTTAGAGGAGAGCAGTTGTTCAGAGGAGAGCAGGGTATTAACTAGGCGGGTTGTGGCCCGTCTAGCCCAGGTCAGATATCCAGCCCAGACACTAATTTTTTCAAGATGAAAATGGTTAGCCCAGCTATACGTCTTCTTGAGGTATACCCAGGCAAGGTCAACTTGTTATTCTCCGCCCCACTTGTCGGAGTAAATAGCCATGGGTAGCTTAGCCGGCTTCCCCTGGCCCTTCTGAAAAAATTACGAGCCCGTCCGGCTCTCAGGAATCCAAGACATGGGGCCGCCTTCCCCTTGCTGGCTGTCACCCAGGCCAGCTCGAAGAAGGCGGCCCGACTTTACCCCTCATGAAGAAAACCATGGGAGGGCGACTCGAAGAAGCCGGCTCCAAGATGCCGACTCCAAGAAGCCGGCCATGAGAAGGCCGACTCCAAGAAGCGGGCTCCCATAAAGCGCCAAGACCGTACCCTCATAGTTTGCACCCACCTAATGGTGGTGCGACGGGGCGTGGCTACAGTGAAGCCTGCCACCCCCGAATCCCGGAGCACGCCTGGCACAGTGCGCCGTACGGAGTAGGCATGACCCGTCCGGCGCGGCACTGTTGCCATGTTGACCTTGGCGTCACCCACGACGGGCCGCCAGCGTGGCCCACAGATGGTGGGCCCCTTTGGGCAGAGAGACGCCCGAAGGCGGCCACGCCTCCAACCAGTCGGCCCAAGACAGAGCCGGCTCCCCGCAGTCGGCTTGCCGCCTCCCTCGAAGGAGACGCCCCATTAAGGAGACAAGACGCGGTGAGGCCATAGCGATCGCCCGACGGGCGGCGGCACTGTAGCCACGCCTACCACGACGAAGCCCACATCATCAAGATGGAGCCACAGTAACTAGCCGCGGACCAGGCCCTGGACAGTGGGGCCTGCCTGTCGACCAAGGGGCCGGCAGCCGGCGGGACCCACTAGTCGGCGGGCCCCAGCAGCCGGCGTAGAAGCCAGCGAGTGCAGTCACAGACGGCTGGGCCCCGCGCCCAGTCGGATTACCATTGTAACCCTGGGGGGTAGGACTATATAAACCCCCCGGGGCACCCATGCAAAGGGTTGGACCCCCTGCTAGTCCTAGACACCCCACAAGGAGAAGAAGCAGGCTAGCCGTGCCTTTCTTCCTCCTCCTACCAAACAGCTCAAGGAGCATTGTGTAGCTACTTGTTCGACTAGTGAACATGCGGAGACCCCGCAGAGCAGCAGTAGGGGTGTTATCTCCAAGGAGAGCCCCGAAGATGGGTAAGATCCGCCGGCGTGCATGTCTTCGCCTTATCCCATTTCCTGGACCGGCGATGTCTTACTGGCTTCCACAATGATAAGCCACCCGTTGGCATATGTCGCACCTACCACCCGACATTTGGAGCCCACCGTGGGGCCAGGTGCACCATCGTCCGGAGACCTGTTCTGGACGGGAACCCTATTCCTCCCCCGAGAGCGTAGCCAGCCCGGCACACCCGATGGCGCTTGCCACGACGCACTGCAAGGCATCGCCAGCATCTGCGCGGCGAGCAGCCTCGCCGACCTCCTCGACGAAACCCTCATCTCTGACGAGCTCGCCTCCGATGCGGGCACCGACCATCTCGCCACCCTTCTCAGTCAGCTCCATGTCTCCAGCGAGCCCGCTGCGGACCTGGAGTCGGTTGGCTCCACCGACCCGATGCCTGTCGACTCCGACACGGCCTCGTTCGACACCTTCCCCACCAACGTCACGATCTACAACGACCCGCTTCCCCGAGGCGACGGCCACGACGCTGCCACCACCGAAGTGATGGTTGTCGGCCACGGCGGCCCGGCTGGCGAGAGCGCCCACGACGCCCCGCACGCGGCGGCCCATGACTTGTCCACCCCCCTCCCGGCTGATGTCGACGACGAAGCACTGGAGGCATGCCGCCTCGCCCTCCTCGCAGAGGGCCGGAGGCTGGCTTCCGTAAGACGCCTCACTGAGGCCTATTAGCGCGAAGCTGACCGCGCCGCCTTCGGCACGCCGGCCCCGGGCGGGCCAAGCCGGGCCGGCCTTGTCAAGCAACGCGGCGCTGTCATCGCCGACACGCTGGGAGTCGACCGCCCGGTCTATGCCACTCCGCTCGAGAACTTGCGTGCCGCCCAGGCGGCCGTAGACGAGTTGGACGGCTTGGAGGCCGAAGACCTCCCCCACATGACCCGGCGCATCCAGCGACTGATTGACGCAGCCGCGCAGCGACATGAAGCAGACGCCCGTGCGGGAAGCCCCCCCCCCCCCGCGCCGAGATCACGGCGTGATGTCCCGGACGACGGCTACGAGCGACACCCGTGCACGGTGCGAGAAAGAGCCGGCTGCCAGCCGTAGCCGGACCCGAATCTCCATCGAGCGAGACGCGGACGGCCATCCCCGAGCCATGGAATGGCGGGGCAACCCGCCTCCGCCGCGACCCCGTGGAGAGAGATATCCCACCCCGCCGCCGGTGGCGCACCCGACTCTCAGCGGCCGACTAGGTCGCTGCGAAGGAGTCGGCGAGAACGACGCCCGCCATCGGATCGCCACCTGGCGCGATCCCTGGCGTTGGAAGAAGAAGACGATGTCGGCCCGCCTTGTTTCGGCCCCCGCATCCGCGACGAGCCCTTCCCCAAAGGGTTCTCGCTCCCAAGAGACACGCCCAAGTACAACGGCTCCGTGAAGCCGGAAGATTGGTTGATCGACTACTCCACGGCGGTCAGCATAGCCAACGGCAACCGGCGCATTGCCGTGAAGTACGTGCCCCTCATGCTGCAAGGCACGGCGCGAACTTGGCTCAACAGCCTCAAGCCTCTCAGCATCAACAGCTGGCTAGATTTCACCGAAGCTTTCATCCGCAACTTCACCAGCGCCTACAAGCGGGCTCCCAAGCCCAGACAGCTCTCCTTGTGCGTACAAGGCCCCGCCGAGTCCACTCGCGATTACCTCACGCGTTGGGCAGAGCTCCGCAACTCCTGCGAAGGGGTGCACGAGGTGCAAGCCATAGAATACTTCACAGCCGGATGCCGAGAAGGCACCCTCCTCAAGCACAAGCTCCTCTGCGACGAGCCAACTACCCTCGACGAGCTTCTGGACATAGCGGACAAGTACGCCACCGCCGACTCCTCGATGAAGACCAAGCTTCGGGTAGACGCGTCCGGAAAGGTACTCAACCCGGCGCCCAAGACACCGGCTGGAGATTCTGACCGACACCCCCACTCGAACGACCACAAGCGCAAGGGCCCCGCGCCGCCTCCCGCCAGTCGGTAGGAGGCCCCAGTCGAAGACGCGCCGCCTGAAGAGCGACCGGCGCCCAAGAAGCCCAAGGGCGGCAGGCCGGCTTGGCAGCCCGCCTTCTCTTACGAGCAAACTCTCGAAGCCCCGTGCATGTTCCACAGCAGCGCAAGCCGTCCAACCACACAACCCGGAAGTGCGATTGGCTCACCCGAATTTCTAAAGGCGAGGGGCTCGTGCCGCCTCCGCCTGCTGGCCCGCTGCCTCCGGCCCCGCCGCCTCCGGCCGCTCGGCCCGCAGTCGGAGCCGTGCATGACGAATTCCCCGACGAGCAAGCAACCTACATCGTCTTTACAAGCCAGCCCGAAGACCGGCGTAGCAAAGGCCGAGAGCACCAGGAAGTCAGCATGGTCACTGCCAACCCCGCCGGACACATGCATTGGTCAGAAAAGCCCATCAGCTGGAGCCGGGCCGACCATCCAGAGGTGATGCCGTCTCCCGGCTCTTATGCTTTGGTCCTGGAAGCGACCCTTGCAACGGACAGACGCGCCGCCCGCTTCTCCCGTGTGTTGATAGACGGCGGGAGCAGCATCAACATCCTGTACCGTGACACGCTGGAGAAGCTAAACGTCAAGACGAAGCAGCTCGTGCCTACTCGGACAGTGTTTCATGGCATCGTACCCGGCCTATCCTGCGCCCCCATTGGCAAGATCAAGATCGATGTACCTTTTGGGGACAAGGAGCATTTCCGCCGGGAAGCGATCTGGTTTGAAGTGGTGGACCTGGAGAGCCCTTACCATGCATTGCTTGGCCGACCTGCCTTGGCCAAATTCATGGCAGTTCCCCACTATGCATACCTCAAGATGAAGATACCAAGCACCAAAGGCGTCATCACCATAGCCGGCGATTACAAAAAGTCCTCTGAGTGCGCAGCAGCCAGCAGCCGGCTGGCCGAGTCCCTTGTGATTGCCAAAGAAAAGAAGATGCTGGACCGAGTCGTGGCCATAGCCGGCAAGCAGTCGGCCGTGTCCCCCGACCCCAAGGAGCATGATGCTCAAGGATCTTTCCAGCCGGCCAAGGAGACGAAGAAGATACCTCTAGACCCCGAGCATCCAGAGAGGTTTGCCGTCATCGGGGCAAACCTGAACAGCAAATAGGAAAGCGAGCTCGCCGATTTCCTCTATGAGAATCGGGACATCTTTGCATGGTCCCCCAAGGACATGCCGGGTGTTCCGAGGAAATTTTCCGAGCACAAACTACACGTTCGAGAAGACACAAAGCCAGTCAGACAACCCCTTCGTCGACTGTCGGAGGAGAAACGCAGGATTGTAGGGGAGGAGATAGCCCGGCTTTTGGCAGCCGGCTTTATTATGGAAGTTTTCTTTCCAGAGTGGCTCGCCAACCCGGTCCTCGTGCTAAAGAAGAACAACAAGTGGCGCATGTGCATAGACTGCACAAGCCTCAACAAGGCCTGCCCCAAATATCCCTTTGCACTGCCAAGGATAGACCAAGTGATAGACTCCACAGCCGGATGCGAGCTGTTGAGTTTCTTGGATGCTTACTCCGGATATCACCAGATAAAGCTGGATCCGGACGACCGCCTGAAGACCGCCTTCATCACGCCATTTGGAGCCTTCTGTTACCTGACTATGACATTCGGCTTGAGAAATGCCGGTGCCACTTTTCAGCGTTGCATGCAGAAGTGCCTCCTCAAGCAGCTCGGCAGAAACGCTCACATTTACGTGGACGACATCGTGGTGAAGACGGAGAAGTGCGGCACCGTGCTGGGAGACCTCAAGGAAACGTTTGAGAACTTGCGCCGATTTCAAATCAAGCTCAACCCCGAGAAATACGTGTTGGGAGTGCCAGCCGGCCAGCTCCTAGGCTTCCTGGTCTCCGAACGCGGCATCGAATGCAAACCGGTGAAGATCAAGGCCATCGAGAGAATGGCGATCCCCACCAAGCTTCGAGACATTCAGAAGTTCACCGGGTGCTTGGCCTCCTTGAACCGCTTCATCAGCCGGCTCGGAGAGAAAGCTCTCCCCCTCTACCGCCTCATGAAGAAGAGCACTCACTTCGAGTGGAACAACCAGGCCGACCAAGCTTTTCACGAGCTGAAGAAGATGCTGGCCCCACCGCCCGTTCTGGCGGCGCCGACTGAGAAAGAGCCCATGCTCCTCTACATCGCTGCAACCAGCCGGGTGGTCAGCACCGTCATCGTAGTCCAACGCCCAGAAGAAGGCTGAGCCCAGCCGGTCCAGAGGCCGGTGTATTATTTGAGCGAGGTGCTGTCCGCCTGAAAGCAGAACTACATGCACTACCAGAAGATGTGTTACGGCGTGTACTTCACCGCCAAGAAGCTGAAGCCCTACTTTCAAGAGCATCCCGTCACGGTCGTATGCACCGCCCCGCTGGCCGAGATCATAGGCAGCCGGGACGCATCCGGCCGGGTGGCGAAATGGGCCATCGAGCTGGCCCCTTACACGATCTTCTACCAGCCCCGCACCGCCATCAAGTCCCAAGCACTGGCCGACTTCCTCGTCGACTGGGCCGAGACCCAGTACCTGCCGCCGGCTCCCGACTCCACCCATTGGCGCATGCACTTCGACGGGTCCAAGATGCGCACCGGCTTGGGAGCCGGCATCGTCCTTACCTCTCCCAAAGGCGACAAGCTCAGATACACGCTACAGATCCACTTTGCCGCCTCCAACAACGTGGCCGAGTACGAGGCGGTCATACACGGGCTCCGGCTTGCCAAAGAACTTGGCATTTGCCGGATCTTATGTTATGGCGACTCGGACCTGGTGGTCCATCAATCATCCGGCGACTGGGACGCCAAGGACGCAAATATGGCGAGCTACCACTTCCTGGTCCAACAACTCAGTGGATACTTTGAAGGATGCGAGTTCCTCCACGTACCGCGAGCCGACAACGAGCCAGCCGATGCCCTGGCTCGAATAGGCTCTACTCGGCAAGCAATTCCAACTGGCGTCGCTCTACAACGCCTCCTCAAGCCGTCCATCAAGCCGTCTCCAGAATCCGACTCCATTTTCGTGCCGCCTGACCCCGATGCGGCCGGGTCTGGCTCGAAGAACCAAGCAGGCGACCCCAAGACTCCCGCAGCCGGCCCGGGGACTTCGGCAACCGGCTCGGGGACTGCCACACCCAGCTCGGGGACTTCGGCAACCGGCTCGGGGACTGCCACACCCGGCTCGGGGACTTCGGCAACCGGCTCGGGGACTGCGGTAGCCGGCCCGGGGACTGCACCTGCACAACAGCCGGTGGCCGACTCCAACATTTCACCACCCAGCCCGCCCACCCTGGTGGCAGTAGCCACATTGGCAGTAGAAGAAGTCGCGGCTCCATCATGGGCTCAGTCCATCCTCAACTTCCTAGTAAACCAAGACCTACCAGCTGACGAAACAGAAGCAAGACAAGTCCAACGTCGAGCCGGAGCATACACAATCGTCAACAGAGAACTAGTCAAGCGCAGTGTCACTGGAATCCTCCAACGGTGCCTCGAGCAACAGAAGGGCATTGCAATCCTTAGAGACATTCACCAAGGAGAATGCGGCCACCATGCGGCCTCAAGATCACTTGTCGCCAAAGCCTTCCGCCATGGTTTCTTCTAGCCGACTGCTTTGGATGACGCCAAAGAATTAGTCAAACATTGCAAAGGGTGCCAACTCATCAGCTCCAAGCAACACGTGCCGGCTTCGGCACTGAAGACCATTCCCCTCACCTGGCCCTTCGCCATTTGGGGACTGGACATGGTGGGCCCATTCTAGATGGCGCGCGGCGGCATGACGCATTTGCTCGTCGCCGTGGACAAATTCACCAAGTGGATTGAGGCAAAGCCGATCAAGAAGCTGAATGGGCCGACTGCTGTGACGTTCATCGCAGACATAACAACTCGGTACGGCGTGCTACACAGCATCATCACCGACAATGGAACGAATTTTGCCAAAGGAGCCTTGGCACGTTTCTGCGCAGCCCAAGGTATCCGACTGGACTTAGCATCCGTCGCCCACCCGCAGTCAAACGGCCAGGTCGAGCGAGCTAAAGGCCTCATCCTCTCCGGCATCAAGCCTCGACTGGTCGTACCTCTGGAGCGCTCAGCCGGCTGTTGGCTCGATGAGCTGCCGGCTGTCCTCTGGAGCCTGCGCACTACACCAAACAAGTCAACCGGCTTCGCCCCTTTCTTCCTTGTATATGGTGCCAAGGCGGTCATCCCAACTGACATCGAGTTCGACTCGCCTCGAGTAACCATGTACACGGAAGCGGAGGCCAAGGAAGCACGAGAAGACGGCGTCAACCTGCTGGAAGAAAGCCGGCTGTTAGCCCTCAGCCGGTCTGCCATCTACCAGCAGGGTTTGCGCCGCTACCACAGCCGGAAGGTCAGGCCAAGATCTTTCCAAGAGGGCGATCTTGTGCTCCGGCTGATCCAGCGAACAGCCGGCCAGCACAAGCTCTTAGCCCCTTGGGAAGGCCCCTTCGTCATCAGCAGAGCTCTAGGCAACGACTCCTACTACCTGATCGACGCACAGAAGCCGAAGGCACGCAAGAGAGACGACTCCGGCAAGGAGTTGGAACGACCATGGAACGCCAACCTCCTTCGAAGATTTTACAGTTGAAATGCAGTATGTACCGCGTTAACTTTTGTATTAAGTACAAGACAATAGGCTCCCCGAGGAAGGCTCGGGGACTGCCATCCCTTACCTATGAATGAAAAGTATCATGCTTATGACCTTGTCATTTCATTTACTTGTTCTGTCCGGCACCGAGTTTGACTAGTCGGCTCGGGGACTGGCTGACTGGAGTTATATTAGAAGTCCTACCCGCAGTCAGACAAGTAGTGTGCCGGCTCCCAAGCCTTCTCTTGCCAAAAGTCGCAGTTCGAAGAATCGGCTCTCCGGCTGGCAATAGTTAAAGGAAGGAACAGGCGCCCACACGAAAAACGGCTAGGGACTAATGGACTAATATAACAAAAGCCGGTTTTTTCTCCCACCGCCGACTGGCTACCAGAGTAGCCGGCCGGCCGGTTTCCATTCACTTCACTTCAATCCAAGAAAGCTCAAGTACTTGCCTCCCCAAAGAGGGAAGGCGGCAAAGGAAAAAGCCTAAGGATAAAAAGCATACGCGAATGGAAACCAAACATGCACATAATAATATTTACATAAAAGACTCCGAGAGGCCAGCATTCAACATAGTTTGGATACACCCCCAGTGGGTGGAACTGTGAAAACTTAATGAAGATTGTTCAAAAGACAACAAGCAGGAAAGATAGAGACGGCAGGTCAAGCCGGCGGAGCGACCGACGAGCCGGACTGGTTGGCGGAGACGGTCGTGCCGGCTGAAGGAGCGGCCGGCTGGCGAACTTCGGCTTGGTCGCCGCCTCCCGTAAAGGGCGCGCTTCCACGCGGCTCGTTGCTGGAGGCACGGTCGGCCTGAGGTCGGTCAGTTGTTCCACCAGCCGGCTCGACGTCTTCGCCGTCCTCCTCTTCGTCATCCTCGCCCTCGTCGCTAGAGGCAATCTCCTCCGCCGAGTCCTCGCCCACCGCCGGGTTCAGCCCGAACCACTCCTCCGGCTGAGCGACACCGTCATCATCGATTTCGGGTGCGAAAACGCTGATGTCGGTGCACTCGGCGATCGTCGAAGCTCGCTGGGCGATGGCCGGCCTCACCTCCTCCAGCTCCGCATCGGCCTCTATCCGCCAAGTGGGCAGCTGCTCCAGGCTCAGCCCTGGGTACCAAGCCTGAACGAACTCCAACGCCCGCCCGGCTCCAAGGCGGGCCGCCGACGCCTTCCAAGCTTCAAAGGGACCGACTGCGACCTCTAGCCAGTCGGCAGTTCGGCTTGGGGTGCGGGGGATCGTCTCGCCGGGCCAAAGGGCGGCCAACACTTGCGCCCAGCACGTTGTAGCCGGCGAAGCATCCGATGAGCCAGCTGCAACCGCGCCTGGACAACCAAGAGCTGCTCCTCAAGTGTCCAGTTCTCATCCGGCGCAATGTTGGCCCCCGCCTGACGACGCGCCTCGCGATGGGCCTCAATGCTTTGGGAGGCGAAGGCGGAGTAGCTGGGGAAGTAGTCTGCACCAAAAAACAAGCAGCAGCTCAAGATAAGCCAAAAACCCAGGCGGCAAGGGGCAGGGGAGGGGCGAGGAAGGCGGCTTACCGTCGATCAAATCCTCGATCCGGCCAAATACTTCATCCAGGGCTCGTCGAGTCTCAGCCCAGCTCGCCGCCTCGGTCTCATACTCTGCCTTCAAGGCGGCTTCGCTATCCTCCGCTGCCTGCAGGGCCGCCTTGTGGCTCTCCTCTTGGTCGGCCAGCTTCTTGGCTAGGCGATCCCGTTCCTCGACCAAGGCGGCGTACTCGGCCTCCTCGGTATCAAGGGCGGCCTTTGCTTCGCAGAGCTCCTTCCTCAAGTCGGCGTTGGCCCCTGAAGACAAAGAAAAAGAAAAACCAATAAGGAAAGAGTCGTCAAGAAAGATCCGACCCAAATGCGCAGCGGTCGGCCCGAATCTCGGGGACTACACCCAGTGGGTGCGCTGACGCGCCCCCACAGGAGACAAACAAGATCGAGTACTTACTTCGGCTGTCGGCCAGGTCGTCGGTCCTCCGGCTCAACTCCCGAGCCTGGGAGTTGAAGGCGGCAGCACGGAGGTTGTGATATTCCGGAAAGTTCAGACAAAAAGCAAAGTAAGGTAGCCGTCGAGAAAGATCCGACCCGACTGCGCAGCAGTCGGCCTGAATCTCGGGGACTACACCCAGTGGGTGCGCTGACGCGCCCCCACGGAAGAAATCAAGAAATCAAAAGCAGCCAAGAATGAAGGACTTACCCGGATGGTGGCTCGCATCGATAAGAACTCCTGGGTGAATTGTTGCAGCAGGGCGGCCTGAGCTTGCAGCCGGCTCCGGACCCCTTGAGCCGCCACATTCAGCTCGCCAGTCCCCCCGCTAGGAGTCCACTCGGACGTGGCAGTGCTGGTCTCCTCCAGATCTTCCACCGACTGGCCCGCGCCCGCGACTCGGCGTGACTCCGGCGGAGCGGCGCCTCCCCCTGCGCGCCGGCCCGTCACCGGCTGCACCTCGAGGCCGGCTCTGTTCTCCGGCTCACCCCCGGTCGGCCCCTCTGGCGCCGCTAACGATTGGCCGCCTTGGCCCGCTCCGGTTGGCGCTGCTGGCGACGCTTTCCTCGCAAAGACCACGGGGTCTTCCCCCCTCTCCATTAGCGGCGGGTCTTGGACGATCTCCTCCGCCAAGGGCAATGGAGTGTCGGGGGCCACGGCTCGGAGGGGAATGGCGAGCAGCGGAGGCTGGTTGCGCAAACCTTCCGCCTCCGACTCCGCGGTCGCCACCTCCGCCTGGGCCTTGGCTGCCGCGTCGGCATGCTCCCTCGCCGCCTGGGCGGCCGCCTTCTCCGCTGCCTCGCGCTCCTCCCGCGCTTCACGGGCGTTCCGCTCTGTGGCCTCCCTGAGGTCGGCGCGAGGGTCCACGCGGCGGGAGCTCGAAGAACCTCCAGCCGGCCCAACTACGGAGCCGCCCGGACCACGCTCAAGGGAAAGTGGCGCCCTGTCCAACAAGCGGAAGAAATTATGAAGAATGCTCGAACAAGAAGAGAATGATGAAGAACATGCGGCAAGGCAATTGAAGACTTACGCTGAGACCGCCTGAGGCTGCTTCACCTCCTTGCGGAAGTGGGCCGCCTTCGCAGCCGCCTCGTCTCGCTTGGTCGCCGCGGTGGAGGCTTTGGACTTCTTCGGCCGACTGCCGAAGAGTCCTGAAGCGGCTCGGCGCTTCTGTGCGCCGCCGCCGGCAGCCGGCGCGATAGACGAGCCCGCGCCCTGATGGTCGGCCGCCGGCTGGGGACACGGGGCGACTTCGGCTTCGAAATCATCCGGCCAGTCCTCGAAGCTGGCGGTGAGCCTTGTGCCCCCGGGCTCGGTTTCGTCCCCCACGACGGCGTCTTCCATGGCGGCCGCCCCCATGTCCGGATCGTCGACGTCGTCCGCCGTGCGGTCAGGGGCATACTGGCGTTCTATCCCCGCTGTCCCGGTCGTCAGCGGGAGAAGGGGGTTCTGCTAAGAAGGACCGACTGATTAGAAGCCGGCCATCATGAAGCCGGCTACCAATGAAAAGAAGGAAGAAAAGAAAAACTTACCACGGGCGGAGGGTTGGCGCGAGAATACGGCGCCTTGCAGTATCGCCAGTCTTCGGCGAGCTTGCAATTCGAGATGTAGTTTACCATATACGATACCTCCGCATGAGGCATCTCCCTGGTGCTCAGCCGGCTTGGGTCAAAGCGGCCGCTCATCTGGCACGTCATATGGGGCCGGCTCTGGAGAGGAGATATCCGGCGCTCCACGAAGGCGGCCACCAAGTCGGCCCCGTTCAGGCCCTCCGACTGGATCATCACCAGAAGCCGGGAGACGGCGGCGTTCCCGGCCTGAGACAGTGACCGGGACCGGAAACTCCACGAGGGCTGCCTCCCAGCCGGCGGGCCGGCTATGTAAGCGGGCAGGTTGACGTGGTCTCCTTGCTCGGCGACGTTCTTCACGTACAAATATGATTTCTGCCAGATCTTCACCGATTGGATCAGGGGGATGGGTGGGAACGGGTTGTTCTCGCTCGCCCTCCTCATGGCGATGAAGGCCCCGCAGGGGGCGGGCACGCCCGCAACGACGGTGCCGAGTTTGCTCTAGAAGAACTCTCCCCAGAGCTCCAGCGTGGGGAGCAGACCCAAGAAGCCTTCGCAGAGGGAGACGAAGGCCAACAGCAGCATCACCGCATTGGGCGTGAGGTGATGCGGCTGGAGGTTGTAGAACTCGAGGAAGGAGCGCAGAAATCCGCTCGCCGAAAGGCCGAAGCCGCGCAGGAAGTGCGAGCGGAAGACCACCCGCTCGCCCTCCTCCGGCGCCGGCGAGATCTCCGTCTTCGGTGCCAGACGGACCCGCACGAGGTTGGCGTCGGGCAGGCGTCGAGTCTGGCGGAGGAACTCCACGTGATCCTCATGAACGTTGGAGCCGTCCCACGAGCTTGACAGCGCCATGGGAGCGAAGCGATGTGGAGGCGCGACGGCGGTGAGACGGGAGGCTGCGGCGGCAACGAGAGGAAGAAGCAAGGACGAGAGGGGGCGGAGCGAGAGAGAGCGTGCGAACCTCTGTCTCTCCCCCTCCTCTCCCTACTTATAGGCTCGCGTGGCAGGACCGAGGAGCGCGGCGTGGGGAAGCGTGAGGATCGATCGTGCCCACTCCCCCACATCCCGCAATTACTGTGCCATGATGGTGGAATAAAAACCGCCGCGGGAAGACGAGCGGCCCATGTGGGCCACGGAAGATCCGCGCTCGGACCGAGGCCTGCGAGTGGCGGGCCCGGGCCTGCGGCGACGTCCCGTCGCGCGCGTGCGTTGGCAGGATTTCCTTGCCACATGGGCCGCGTCCCCGCCTGCGAGAACCGGAGCTCTCTGAAGTCGGCGTGCACGAGCAAAGCCGGCTCTTCAGGATAGGAAGCTGACCAAGCTTCTCATCCCTCTGTCCGCCTCGAGGCTCGATCAGCTTCGGGGACTACTGTCGGAGTAAATAGCCATGGGTAGCTTAGCCGGCTTCCCCTGGCCCTTCTGAAAAAATTACGAGCCCGTCCGGCTCTCAGGAATCCAAGACATGGGGCCGCCTTCCCCTTGGTGGCTGTCACCCAGGCCAGCTCGAAGAAGGCGGCCCGACTTTACCCCTCATGAAGAAAACCATGGGAGGCCGACTCGAAGAAACCAGCTCCAAGATGCCGACTCCAAGAAGCCGGCCATGAGAAGGCCGACTCCAAGAAGCCGGCTCCCATAAAGCGCCAAGACCGTACCCTCAAAGTTTGCACCCACCTAACGGTGGTGCGACGGGGCATGGCTACAGTGAAGCCTGCCACCCCCGAATCCCGGAGCACGCCTGGCACAGTGCGCTGTACGGAGTAGGCATGACCCGTCCGGCGCGGCACTGTTGCCATGTTGACCTTGGCGTCACCCACGACGGGCCGCCAGCGTGGCCCACAGATGGTGGGCCCCTTCGGGCAGAGAGACGCCCGAAGGCGGCCACGCCTCCAACCAGTCGGCCCAAGACAGAGCCGGCTCCCCGCAGCCGGCTTGCCGCCTCCCTCGAAGGAGACGCCCCATTAAGGAGACAAGATGCGGTGAGGCTACAGCGATCGCCCGACGGGCGGCGGCACTGTAGCCGCGCCTACCATGATGAAGCCCACATCATCAAGATGGAGCCACAGTAACTAGCCGCGGACCAGGCCCTGGACAGTGGGGCCTGCCTGTCGACCAAGGGGCCGGCAGCCGGCGGGACCCACTAGTCGGCAGGCCCCAGCAGCCGGCGTAGAAGCCGGCGAGTGCAGTCACAGATGGCTGGGCCCCTCGCCCAGTCGGATTACCATTGTACCCCCGGGGGGTAGGCCTATATAAACCCCCCGGGGCACCCATGCAAAGGGTTGGACCCCCTGCTAGTCCTAGACACCCCACAAGGAGAAGAAGCAGGCTAGCCGTGCCTTTCTTCCTCCTCCTACCAAACAACTCAAGGAGCATTGTGTAGCTACTTGTTCGACTAGTGAGCATGCGGAGACCCCGCAGAGCAGCAGTAGGGGTGTTATCTCCAAGGAGAGCCCCGAAGCTGGGTAAGATCCGCCGGCGTGCATGTCTTCGCCTTATCCCGTTTCCCGGCACCGGCGATGTCTTACTGGCTCCCACAATAATAAGCCACCCGTTGGCATATGTCGCACCTACCACCCGACACCGCTAGGCTGCAAATCTTTCCTAGGAGGGATGCATTAGGCTTAACAGGAAAATGGGCTTAAAAAATAATAAATCGGATGTAATTATAAAACTGGGCAGTAACTATAAAAAAATGCACCAAACACGAAATTAGTTTATAAAATATTATTTATGGATTTTGAAAATCTTAAATTTTCATTGTTGCGCACGCAATGTTTCGTTAGATTTTTACGTCATACAAATTTATATTTAATCTAACTAGAAATTCCGGGATAAAAATATTTCGGATCCCATTAAAATGTGGGAAATTTTATTGAATTATGTGTTCAACGGTTGGTTGAAATTATTAATCGTTGTCCTACCTAGAAAATGGGCTATACTTTTAACAAACTGTAAATGGGCTGTTGTAAATTCCATTAGAATTCAAAAATGGGCTGTACATTCTTACAAAACGCAAATGGGCTATAAGTTCTCTGCCACACACTTGTGGGCCTACTAAGTGACGCGTCCCCTAAAAAATATAAGTTGACGCGTATGCAAGGCTTTGTCAACTTATTATAGTCAACACATGGTTCTAGCAGCAGTGGCCGTTGGATGTCTATCCAACGGATGTCGTGCTGCTTCTTCAATCTCGGATATTCTTAGCTTCGGCCGCCCAAAAAATGATTCCTCCCCCTGACATCTCGGGCACACCGTTTCGGAGGCTGACATGTGGGCCTACTAAGTTGGAGCGTACCAAGGGCTTTCTCAACTTAGTCAATATAAACGATTCTAGCTTCAGTGACCGTACAATGTCCATCCAACGGCCGTAGTGCTTCTTCAACCTCTGGTCTTCTTGGTCCAGCTGCCCAAAGCAGCGCCGGTCGTGCCGCCTGCTCCTGCCTCCGATGGCCGGCTATGCTGCCGCGGAGGCCTCACCGCCCCCATACTAGTCCCACCGCTAGCTAGGCCATCCCTCCACTCACCCACACCCCCTGTTATTCTGCAGCGATGGCAGCCTCACACCGCAGCCGAACCAATGAACGCTCGTACTCCTCTCCACGTGGGCATCCACTGCCGCGTCTTGCCCGGCTCCGCGTCGTCCCCTTCCGAGGCCTCGCCGTCATCCACCGCTGTGGTGCTCTTGGCGCGGCGTGGTCAATGTGGTCAATGGCCGACTTACATCGGAAGAGTATTATATGTGGAGAGGCTGACAGCTGGGTCCACGGCAGCCGCAAGGAAGTGCCTCCTTATTACGCAGAAAATAATTATTCCTCCACCTGACAGCGGGGACCCGCCGGACGGGCCACAAGTATTTTGCAAAAAAATTTGTTTCCCCCTAATTGCTGGGACCCATCGGACGGGCCATCGTATTTCGCAAAAAACATGTTCCCCCTGTTGTCAGCTCGGACCCACCGGAAGTGCCTCCTTATTACGCACAAAAAATGAATACTCCCCCGGCTAGCTGGGACGCACCTTGGTGGGAGGCTGACTTGTGGGCCCACTAAGTTGACGGGGATGAAGGGCTTTGTCAACTTAGTCAATATGAACGATTCTAGCTCAAGTGACCGTACGATGTCCATCCAACAGCCATAGTGATTCTTCAACCTCTGGTCTTCTTGCTCCAGCCGCCCAAAGCAGCGCCGGTCGTGCCGCATGCTCCTGCCTCCCGTGGCCGGCAGTGCTGCCGTAGAGGCCTCACCGCCCCTACTATTCCCACCGCTGGCCAGGCCCTGCGGCGACGGTAGGCTCACACCGTACCCGAACCAGTGAACCCTCGTACTCCTCTCCGCACGGGCTTCCACTTCCGTGTCTTCCCCGGCTCCGCGTCGTCCCCTTCCTAGGCCTCGCCGTCGTCCACCGCCGTGGTGCTCTCCGCGCGCCGTGGTCAACATGGTCAAGGAACGACTTCCATCGGAAGAGTACTATACGTGGAGTGGCTGACAGCTGGGTCCACGGCCACAACCCAGTTTTTTTGTGTTTTGCCAAGTAAGTCGCTTTGTCAGGCCTGTTGGGCTGCAAATCTTTCAAGACGAGGAGAGCTTTCATTCGCCTGGCCGAGAAAATGGCCCATCAGTAATGAGAAATGGGCTGTACATTTTTAAAACACACCAAATCGGCAATTTGTTTCAAATATCTTTTTTTCATTTCAAGATTTTAAATTACATTAATTTTTATGCGTGGAGAATTTGTTGGATTTTATATTGATATACATTTATTTTTAAAATCAGTTTGAATGTGAGTCGAAATTTCGGGATTAAAAACAGTTCGGACCGCACCGAAATATGCAAATTTTCATATAATTTTTAACCGTGGCCACAATATGCGCTCTAATGCTAACAAAAAGAATATGGGCTCCAAAAAAACCTTAAGAATTAGCAAATGGGCTGTAAATTATTAGAAATAATGGCAGATGGGCTGTATGCTGTTTTCCACAGATTTGAGGCTTCCCTAAAAAAAGGTTGACGCACAAGCACTGACTATTGGATGTCCATCCAACGGCCGTCGTGGTTCTTCAATCTCTGCTCTTCTTGCTCCAGCTGCTCAAACAAGCGCCGGTGGGACTACCTGCTCCCTCCTCCCCGCGGCCGGCTGTGCTGCCGTGCAGGCCTCACCGCCCCACCGTACTCCCATCGCTGGCCTAGCCATCCCTCTACTCAACCACACCTGCTGTTAGTCTCCGGCGACGGCAGATGAACCAGTAAACCCTCGTACAGTCGTACTCCCCTCCGCGTGGGAAACAACTATCGAGTCTCCCCTGCCTCCGTGTCGTCCCCTTCCTAGGCCTCGCCGTCATCCACCATCGTGGTGCTCTCGGTGCAGCATGGTCAATGTGGTCAATGACCGACTTACATCGGAAGAGTACTGTGCGTGGAGACACTGATAGCTGGGTCCACGGCCACAGCAAGGACGTGACTCCTTATTACGCGCAAAATAATTATTCCTCCACCTGACAGTAGGGACCCACTGTACGGGCCACCGTATTTCGTGAAAAAAACGTTTCCCCCCTGACTGTTGGGACCCACCAGCTACACCTTCGCACGCAAGGAAGTGCGTCTGGGCAAAAAAAACAAAATGATTCGCCCCCCTAACTGCTGGGACCCACTAGCTACATCTTTGCACGCAAGGAAGTGCCTGACAGTCGGTACTAAGGATGGCAATTTTACCCATGGACATGGATACCTATGGATATCCTACCCGAATGGATAGGGTTTCGATATGCTTTTGTGTCCATGGGCGGCGCCCAAACCCGACCCGATTACTCGTGGGTAGGGCATGGATATAATCTTGTACCCATGGGTATACCCAAACCCGATCCGATAGTATGACTTAATTGGCAAAAATCTGCTATCCCTACCCCACAGTAACTTGTCCCTCTGCAATTTTACACTTTTTTAATCCAAAACATGCAAAAGAAATTGCATAATCCTTGTCATAACTTTTATTAGTTGACATTTAATCCCCTCCGCAACATACTACAATGCTCCTTATTTTTATCTCCATGTTGAATGACTCGTCATTCTCATCTATCAGAAAAATACTAAATGATCTTAGGTTGTTAGCGGACGTTGATTTACCATAAGTTGATGTTTACCATAAATGAGGCCTAGCCTGCCACGAGGTGAAGAATGGAAGAGCTTATGTTAACATTGTATTATTTCTTATTTATATGTCTCGAGAGGAACCAAGTGGATATCCAGTGGATATGGATATCCATCGGGTTTGGACATGGATACAATTTTTCACCCATGGATTTTTTTTCAAGGGTGGGCAACGACTGTCTTCATGGATATGGATATGGATTTGATAATGTTCAACCCGATCCAAACCCGACCCATTGCCATCCTTAGTCAGGACCCACCTGGTCGAAGTGTACGTGGCATTGTCATTCTGGTCGTGAACGTGTACGTACATATATACTCGTGTATGTAGAGGCGCGCACATGTTGTAGTAGAGGCGCGCATGTAGCATGTACATGTACGTACAACGGCCAGGGTGCAAGAAAGAAAATATGGACACGTATGTGTACATATGGGCGGGGTCTCAAACGCCTACTCGCGCATACGTACGGCGAGGGCTCGTTGACATGGCTGGGTCGGAACGGAGAAAAAGTGTCGTCGTCGTGTTCATGAGTAGGCAACGAAATGCGTCGTGTTCATGGGGAGGCAACGGAATGCATAGTGTTCATGGGGAGGCAACGGAATGCGCCGTGTTCATCGGGAGGCAACGGAACGCGTGGGAGCCAACCGGCTGGGTCGGAACGGAATGCGTGGCCGTGTTCATCGGGAGGGCTTGGACGGAACATGCGATGGAAACGAAGCCTGTCGTACCGCAGAACGGAGGAAACGGCCTTGTGTTCGACCGGCCACGTTCAAAATGGGATCATGTTGATCGGGAGGGGTGTGGCATACCGCAAAACGGACGAAACGGACCTCCTACGGTCGAAACGGGGGTCCTGTTCATCGGGAGGGGTGTGGCGTACCGCAAAACGGACGAAACGGACCTCCTACGGTCGAAACGAGGGTCCTGTTCATCGGGAGGGGTGTGGCGTACTGCAAAACGGGACTCCACGGGATACTGTTCATCTCCACCATCGACCTCCTCCAGCCTCCACGGGCTCCTGTTCATCCAGCCTCCACCGCGCGCTACTCCACCGGCTACTGTTCAACCACCCCTCCATCGTCTATTGTTCATCCAGCCCGCCACACCACGGGGCCCTGTTCAACGACCCCTCCACGGGCACCCCTCCACCGTCTACTGTTCATCCAGCCACTACTAGGAAAAGGGCTATAGATGAAATGGACACTAATGGCGCACCTGACATGTGGTGCGCCACTCCTATATAGCAGTGGCGCACCATGTGCAGGTGCGCCATTAGTGTGGAAGACACTAATGGCGCACCAGACACATGGTGCGCCAGTAGTAAAAAAATATTTTTCATTTTTCCAAACATACTAATGGCGCATCCAGGCACAGTGCGCCATTACTAGTTCTAACTAGTAATGGCGCACCAGCCACATAGTGCGCCGCTACTGTATTTTTTTTATTCTTTTTTTGCAAAACTACTAATGGCACACCGTAGCATAGTGCGCCATAGTTTAAACTAGTAATGGCGCACTATGCCACGGTGCGCCATTAGTGTATATATATATATATTTGCAAAACTACTAATGGCGCATTTTCAGGTGGTGCGCCATTAGTAACCTGGGACCAACAAGATATTTTGGACAGCCACACCTACCCACTCATTTTCCCCACTTCATTCTCTCCACCTCCTCCTCCAAGCTTGTCTCGGCTGCCTCCTCCTCCTCACCTCATTTGCACCATAGATTCATCCAAATTAAGTGGTTAAATTACCTTTTTTATAGGTAAGTAAGGGGGGAAGCTATCTTTATGTTGTTCTCCCTCCAACAACGTGCACATGCACTTTTTGTGGCCTAGCTAGATCTATGTATGTTTGTGGTGTTGCATATGTTTGTGGTGTTGCATATATGTTTGTGTTTGCAGGTACCGGTATTTGAAATGCGATAGTTGCCAATATTTTGCCGGAATGTTGATTCATTTCCGTTTCAGCGAGAATTTTGGCACGTCCTATTTTTAGGGAAAGTCATGCCAACTTTTTTCTCGGTTCTAAAATATCGTTTTGCTCTACCCCGCAGGCGACCATGGTCCGCACGATGACCGAAGGCATCGTGAATAGATTTTTGAGCTTCGCGAAGGCCGAGATGCTTCAAAAGAACAAGATGGAGATAAGATGCCCGTGTCGAAGATGCAAGCTAAGAGCCTTATTACGGACCCGGATTCCGGGCAGGTGCGGGACCACTTGCTCTTGTGTGGTTTCATGGTTGGCTATCGGTGGCAAGGTGATGAAGATGACTATGAAGTCATCCTTGGGGCCGGGCAAGAAATGAGGAAGGCAGCAAGACAACCACCGCGGCTCGGGCGGGCGAGAAGATGAAGAATCTCCAAGACATGATCACGATGGTGATGTTGTACAAAATAATCATGTAGAAGATGCCGGACATGATCATGAAGATGAAGATGTCGGCGGAGCAGATGACGATGGACCATCGATGGGCTAGGTGCAGGACCCTCATATTCAAGAGCTGCTTCTCAAGCAGACGGATAACGCAAGAGCTGCCACCCAAGAGAAAGCCAAGCTGGATCAACTGGAGATAGACGCGGTTACTCCATTGTATGAAGGATGCAGGCCCGAGGATACCCGCCTGAAAGTAACGCTCATGGCTCTAGAGATGAAGGTAAAACACAACATGACCAACGTATGCTTCGACGAGAACATGTCATTCTGGCACGAACGTCTTCCCAAGGGGAACAAGTGCCCGACCAGTTTCGAGGAGGTGAAGAAAATCGTCTGTCCTCTGGATTTACCGCACGTGAAATACCATGTGTGCATGAACAATTTCATCATTTATCGGGATGAGCACGCGGAGTCTATCATATGTCTGGTGTGCGGCGTCACTCGATACAAGAAGAGGAAGAAAGCTCCTCGAAAATCGGTGTGGTACTTTCCGATCACTCCTCATCTGCAGCGGTATTTCGCGGACCCTAAGGTAGCAAAGCTCCTGCATTGGCACATGGATAGGGAGGAGAAGAAGCGAGAAGATGACGCAAATGATCCGGAGATAAATAAAAAAGACAAGATACTGAGTCACCCTAAGGATGGGAGCTAGTGGCAAGCGTTGAACTTCGAACACCCGGAATTTGGGAAGGATCCAAGGAACATCGTGCTGGGCGCGAGCACCGATGGAGTCAATCCGTTTGGCAGCCAGAGAAGCACACATAGCACCTGGCCTGTATTTGTGTGGATGTACAACCTTCCCCTGGTTGTGCATGAAGAGGAAGTACATTCACATGAGTATGCTAATTGAAGGTCCGAAACAACCAGGGAACGACATCAATCTGTATCTGGGGCTGCTGAAAGAGGAGCTAGACACGCTGTGGAAAACGCCGGCCAATACGTGGGACGCCGCAGAGAAAGAATATTTCCCTATGAGAGTCGCACTGCTCACGACGGTGCACAACTATCTCGGTTACGGATATCTCGCGGGGTAGGTGGTCCACGGATTTTCTGGATGCATCAGGTGCATGGATGACACAACGTATCGCCAGCTAGATAGAGATCTCGGGTCTTCGAAAACCGTTTCATGGGACATCGAAGGTGGCTTCGCGACGATGACCCGTGGAGGAAATGCAAGGATCTGTTCGATGGTGAAACCGAACCCCGAAGACACCCACGTACGAGGAGCGGCGAGGAAATAGACGAGCTGTTGAAAAATTGTAAAGATTGCCCACTGTTGGGAAAGAAGAAAAAGGCGCCAGAGCCGGGAAAGAAGCGAAAGGCACCAGAGCCGCTGCTAAAGGTATGGAAAACGAGGTCTATTTTGTAGGACTTGCTGTACTGGAAGATCCACCGTGTGCCTCACAACCTTGATGTCATGCATATCACGAAGAACGTGTGCGAGAGTCTGCTAGGTACCCTGCTCAACATGCCAGAGAGGACCAAAGATGGGCCGAAAGCAAGGGCAGACTTGAAATCAATGGGCATCAGGGACGAGCTTCACGCTAATGATGATGATGATGATGATGATGAGGCGAAGCAGGACAAGGAAAGTCATCGCAAAGGCAAAAAGGCCAAGAAGACCAGAAATGACTACCCTCCCGCGTGCTTCACTCTAAGTCAGGAGGAGATTGATCAGTTTTTCACCTGCCTCGTAGGAGTAAAACTTCCTTATGGTTAGGCGGGGAAGATAAGCAGATACCTAGGCCCAATGAAGCAGAAGTTCAGCGGGATGAAGTCTCACGACTGTCACGTGCTAATGACGCAGATACTTCCAGTTACAATCCGTGGGATCATGGACACGCACATCTATGAAACGCTATTTGGCCTATGCAACTTTTTCGACGTCATATCTCGGAAGTCAGTTGGTGTGAGGCAACTCAGAAGGCTACAGGAAGAGATCGTGGTGATACTATGCGAGCTTGAGATGTAGTTCCCGCCCGCATTCTTCTACGTTATGGTGCATCTGCTGGTCCATATCGTGGAGGATATCATCCAACTCGGGCCGATGTTCTTGCACAGCATGATGCCGTTCAAAAGTATGAATGGTGTCATCAAAGGATACGTTCACAACATGTCATGTCCAGAGGGAAGCATAGCCAGGGCCTCTCTGACCGAAGAGTGCATCTCCTACTGCACGAATTATCTAGGCATCGAGAACCCCCTCGGTCTACCCGTCAACAGGCACCTCGGCAGGCTCGCTAGATGGGGTAACCGTGAGGGTCGCCGCGAAATGCATGTCGACTTCGAGGGTCGACTCACCGACTTTGAAGAGCAAACCTAGTCGCGCTACAACACATAGACGTGGTCGATCCTTGGGTGGTAGAGCACAAAACCTTTATTGAGAAGACGTACAATGACCGAGGCCAACAGAGGATGGACGGAGATATAATCAAAGAGCACAACTCATGTTTCACGCGTTGGTTCAACAAGAAGCTTCTGTCATACCCTTTACCTGGTGACGTATGAGGCGTACGATATCAACAGCTACACATTCTACACCAAGGGAAAGGACATGAAGAGCGATGGTTATCAGAACTCCGGGGTAACGATGGAATCCTACACCGATAACGACAAGGACAGATACTACTGAAGGATCGAGGAGATCTGGGAGCTGAGATACGCTGGAGAGAAGGTCCCGATGTTCCGTGTCAGATGGGCCAAGAACGTCATAAAAGAAGACCGGTATTTCACCACCATGGTTATAGCCGAAGCCAAATCCAAGACCGCGGGCTTAAACGTCACCGCGAAAAATGAGCCATGGGTACTGGCTTCCCAAGTGGACCAATGCTTCTTCATTACCCACCCGCCAAAGCCCAGTCGTGTTGTCGTGAGGAGAGGCAAAAGGAAGATAATTGGAATGGATGGAGTCGCCAATGAGCAAGACTTCGACAAGTACAGCGACCCGAAGATGGAACATGACGACGACGATAAAGTATCAGCATACACCACAAGAAGAAGTAGGACCACCCTACGTAAAGGACGTCCGTTCAAGAGAAGAACTCCATTTACGAAAAATAAGGGCAAGAAAATTGTGAACAGATAGCTAGCTAAGATCGATTGTATTTAAATTGTAGCCTTCATTTCTTGATTGTATTTCATGGGTACTTTTTGAACTCATGAATGTTTTTAAATTTCATGGACACTCGATCTTGACCCCCCTCCATCTCGATCGCTATCCCACCTCGCTAGATCCGGTCCCCCTCGCCGCCGAGCACCCCCCGCACCCTTTCCCCCGCTCCACCGGCCGCCGCCGCCGACCCCCTGCACCCTCCCCCGCTCCACCGCTACCGATGACCTCCCGCACCCTCTCCCCCGCTCCACCGGCTGCCGCCGCCGACCCCCCTCACCCTCCCCCGCTCCACCGCTCCACCGTCACAAATGAATGCAACTAAAATTGCAAAAAAAACAAATTTGATTATATTTTGAAATAACAAATTTGATGATATTTTCAAATAATAAATTTGATGATATTTTCTCATATTCATAAATATTTTCAAATAACAAATTTGATGATATTTTTTAAAAAATTATTACTATTTTTATTAAAAATTATTACTGTTTCATATTCATATTCATTTTCTAAAAAATTATTAGATGCAACAAAAAATAATAACAAAATTTACTTATGGCGCACCTCTGGCTGGTGCGCCATTGCTATATAAAAAAAGATTACTAATGGTGCACCTCTCGCCGGAGCGCCATTGCTATATAAAAAAGATTACTAATGGCGCACCGCTGCGGGGGTGCGCCATTAGTAAGCTTCCCACCTAGCTAATTCCTCCCTCTCCCTCTCGCCAGATCCCCTTCGCCCCTCTCCCTTGCCAGATCCACCCGCGCGTTGCCCCGACGCCGCCGCCCCGACCCCTGCCGGACTCCACCCCCGCCGCCCCCGCGCCCCCCACCACCGCAGCTGCCCCGCGCCGCCGCCCCCGCGCCCCCCACCACTGCAGCTCCCCCGCGCCGCCGCCCCGTCGCTCCCGCGCCCCGAGCCGGAGGAGGAGGACCAAGAGGAGGAGGAGACGACGACCACCTCTACCTCAGCTCAGCCAGGCCACGCGATGCCGAGGCGAGCACCGCCTCCCTCGCCGTCCCCCCTCCGCCCGCGCCTGTGCCCTCGACGTGTGTGTCACTGGAGCTTCAACGCCCAGCCGCTGCCGGAGCTTCAACGCCGGTGTCGGTGTCAAAACCGGCGGATCTCGGGTAGGGGGTCCTGAACTGTGCATCTAGGCCGGATGGTAACAGGAGGCAAGGGACACGAAGTTTTACCCAGGTTCGGGCCCTCTTGATGGAGGTAAAACCCTACGTCCTGCTCGATTAATATTGATGATATGGGTAGTACAAGAGTAGATCTACCACGAGATCAGAGAGGCTAAACCCTAGAAGCTAGCCTATGGTATGATTGTCATTGTGTATGTTGTCCTACGGACTAAAACCCTCCGGTTTATATAGACACCGGAGAGGGTTAGGGTTACACAAAGTCGGTTACAATGGTAGGAGATCTGAATATCCGTATCGCCAAGCTTGCCTTCCACGCCAAGGAAAGTCCCTTCCAGACACGGGATGAAGTCTTCAATCTTGTATCTTCATAGTCTAGGAGTCCGGATGAAGGTATAGTCCGGCTATCCGAACACCCCCTAATCCAGGACTCCCTCAGTAGTCCGGCTTCAATGACGATGAGTCCAGCGCACAGATTGTCTTCGGCATTGCAAGGCGGTTCTCCCCCAAATTCCGTGTACCTGTTGAATAAAGTCCGGTTTCTTGTAGATGTTGCGCTCCTTGGCTTCTACGCCCAATAATGGCCGCTTCCCACGTGTCAAATGAATATAAGAAGTCTGACTATTTTTACATTCACACCCCTAGCCGCGTAAATGAGCTGCCCTATTTAAGGGGACGAGGATTTAGATCCAAACCACATCTTCCCCCCTTCCCGAGTGTTCATCAGAGCGCATCCGACAAAGGTCCATTCCACCATGGCCAGCCATCGCAACTCCTCCTTTCTTCCTTCCAGCCCTCAGCCTGGGTACTGGGAGAGATGCTCCGTCCCGCATAGCAAGCTAGTGACACTCCAGACCAAGGGATTCCTCCCCCGGCCTACATGATCCCGGTTCGAGCCGGTCTTGCCATCTATAACGGCAGAAACCAAGCGGAGAGTGCCCCCAATCCCTCCAAAGGAGAGCGGGTATGCCTTGTCCCTTATTTAATAAGGGGGCTCGGGTTTCCAATCCATCCATTTCTCCGGGGGCTGCTGGAGTTCTACGGCCTCCAGCTACACAATCTCATGCCTGCCTCCGTATTGCATATCGCGGGCTTCGTAGCCCTCTGCGAGCTGTTTTTGGGCATCGAGGCTCATTTCGAGCTATGGAAAAGGTTATTCTGCCTTGTGCCCCGCTCTAAGGAGGGGTCAATGTATCAAGTCGGCGGAGCCGAAGTGTGGCGCATCGCCGGGACCGGATATCTGTCCGGAACCCCAAAGAAGGCGTCCGAAGACTGGCCCTCGGAATGGTTTTATATAGAAGACGTCCCACTGCCGGATCCTGTCCGGATCGGCCTCCCTGAATTTGACAGTGCTCCCTTAAAGAAGCACCTAAGCTGGCGTCCACGGAGCCCTCAGAGGGAAAGTGATAGGGACATCATTTACCTGATGGGCCGAATAAGATTGTTAGCCCATTCCGGTCTAACCATGATCGGGGTTATGGCCGAATGCATTATGCGGGGGGTGCAGCCGCTTAAGTATAGAAGCCACCCCATGTGGGACTTAAAGGGGGAGGACGACGCCACCCGCTACGGCCGTAAGGGGCCGGATTCAGCTGCCGCTCTACTAAAGATCTTGTCCACTTTGTATAAGGGAGAAGAGGAGGAATTTCTCCGCGTCAACCCACAGGGCGGATTCTCTATGCACAATCCCCAAAGCTGGGTAAGTGGTCGCATTTACTTGCCCCTTCGTTCTGTATTCCAATTGTTAAATATTCACTCTAACGACTTCAACGCAGGAACTGCGCTGGGCTGTTAAGGAAATAAGCAGCCCTCCTCCACAACCCGAGGACCCAGGACGGTCCCTCGACCCGGCCTCTCAAGTGGATCCGGACATATCTGTGGAGCTAATTGATGGAGTGTTCCATCAATTGAGCATGGAAAATGCCTTGGTGGCCATTACGGCCGATTACCCAGGGCTAATCCCGGCCTCCCAGGTAACTAAGATCGAAGTCCTAGTACCCCAAATAGGTGTCCGCCCCCTCGTGTTTTTAGTTTCCTGATTACAACCAAGCTTTTCAGGGGAGGTTTTTGAGGCGGAAGGCCGAACCTGCGGCGACAAGCCAACGAGGGGCCGCAGGGCCCCGTGGGAAGAAAAGAAGTGCAGTCCGAACCGAGGCGTCAGCGCCACCCATCCCAGGTGTTATACCTTCGAGGCACATTGACACTCGTGCTCTCTTCAGGACAAAGAGATCTCTCCGGACTATATCCGGAGAGGCTGCCAATCGCGCCTCCACCAGCCAGGCTCCAAAGCCTGGTCCTGGAGGCGGAGGCGAACGCAAGGCGCGTGCCAGACGCTCCTCCGATGGAGGATGCGGACGGGTTGTCTGCCACCAACTCTGAGGTGGAGAGTGCCATGAACCACGGGCGTCGCCGGACAATTCTTCGCGACGCTTGTTTCTCCCAAGGGGCGTTAGATGCCTTTAATTCGGGAGATGCATACCTCCGTGCCGCTCAAAATGGTCTAGCCAGAGCCACGGAGCAATATGTAAAAGACATATGGGTAAGAAAATTTTGGTAATTATATATATACCAGTAGCCCCCGAGACTTGAAACAGGTAGAGTAACTGATTTAAGGATCATTTGTTATGCAGGTTCTTACAGAAAAGAATTTCCTACTGTCCAAGGAGCTGGAAGAGTGCAAAGCCCAAATTGAGGCCGCACTAGCCGCAGCAGGGGATCCCAAGGAGACCCCCTCTGGTAATATACACTTCGAAAGGTAAGTATTTTGCGAAGCACGGCATGGGTGCGAATATGACAAATGAAATTGCAGATGGCGCCAGATTGAATCCGAAAAGGCAACACCTCCTACGCCAGCTAAAGGCTGGTGAGAAGGTGCTGACAAAGGTGAGGCAGGAGAAGAACGATCTCCAAGATGCCAAAACCAAGCTGGGCGTCGAGCTGAAAGATGTTCGTGCCCACCTGTCAGACTCCGTGAAGGAGAATCAGCGACTTCGCCATGGCATATTTAGTAAGTGCATGAACGAACCTTTGAAAGAAAGTTCGGCAGGAAAGTCGACTAACAGAGCCATGTCTGTAGGTGTGCTAACAGGTTGTCCTGCAAAGGAGATGCCCGGTTCTACGGGTGACCTTCTTCCCGAGCTCTCGCAACTGCTCGATCGAGTTCGGCAGGCGATGCAAGGCGTCGACCAGGCCCTGTGGCCATCCATCTCCATGCCCAAAGGTCTTGGAGAGCTTGCGGAGAAGCTGAAGGGAGCACGGAGGTGCTTCCGGTTGTGGAAGATATCGGCCTGCCGTCAAGGCGCTAGGGAGGCCTGGGCCATGGTGAAGACGCGGTACACAAAGGCTGACCCCAACCACATGGCCGAGGTCGGTCCTGTGGGGCCCGATGTGAAGGAGATCCCTATAAGCTTAGTGTATGGTCAAGTTGAGTTGGCCGCAAAGTATTCCCAACAGGACTATAAATTAGACAGCCTGTTAGATGGTATTGAAGAGGAATACAATCAGTCAAAATGACTATGTAATTTAATTGACATTTATAATGCCTTCTAGCCGGATTATAGATCATTTGTCATGGCCGAACTTTTCGCTTCAGCCTCGGGACCTGACGGTCCGGAGTGTGTCCGAATTCCCATGCGGTTATATAGGAACCGGGGAATGCATGGAGACCAGGCGTAGGGGTCATTAGTGCGTGAACAGACAAGTGCCCGACTAGTTATGTTATATTACATGGTTAGTAAGAAACATCTTCCAGGGAGAATAGTTCCGTTAGGGGTCCTTTCCCTGGGAGGCATGCCCTAAAGTGCATGTCCATGCTGCAAAAAGAAACGCAGGAAAAACATCTGGGGGCATAAAAAAAGATCACCTTTAGTTCACCAACCGAATATTCCCTTAAGAACGCTAGCTTTCGGCTTCACCCAGTCTGAGGTACACGTCCGGCTGACCCGGTAGTAACAATCGCAGAGGTGCTCCCTTTACCACCTAGCCGAACAATCGGGAACGTAGGGGTAAGCACAGGAGCTAGGCAACCCAGCTTGGCCATAACGCAAGTCATATCAATGCATATAGTGAATAAAAGGTACATGCGGAACTGTGACACATGTGTTGGGCTTGAAGCCCATATAAATAAGCTTCTGTTTAAAGAAGCCCCCAGGTTTAATGAGCGTGGATAGCGCATCACTTTATGAGCTTTTAAAGGCTATAAGAGAGAGAGAGAAGAAGAGGAATGTAAGATGGAAAGTATATAAAAAATGGACAGAGTAAGGAGATGAACACAAGATCCAGCGCTAGGCATAGAATCTTCGGAGACGGGGTGCGTTCCATGGGTTCGGCTCGAGTCGGTTATCCGATGCATTTGGCAGGCGGTACGCTCCACCAGTCAGGACTTGGTTAATTATGAAGGGACCTTCTGTAGGATCGAAAGTATGTCTAGAGGGGGGTGATTAGACTACTTGACCAAATAAAACTTAACCTTTTCCCAATTTTAGTTCTTGGCAGATTTTAGCTATTGTAGGACAAGTCAAGCAATCATCACACAATTCAAGCAAGCATGCAAAGAGTATATTGGCAGCGGAAAGTAAAGCATGCAACTTGCAAAAATGTAAAGGGAAGGGTTTGGAGAATTCAAATGCAATTGGAGACACGGATGTTTTTCCCGTGGTTCGGATAGGTGGTGCTATCCTACATCCACGTTGATGGGGACTTCAACCCACGAAGGGTAACGGTTGCGCGAGTCCACGGAGGGCTCCACCCATAAAGGGTAATGGTTGCACGAGTCCACGGAGGGCTCCACCCACAAAGGGTAATGGTTGCTGAGTCCACGGAGGGCTCCACCCACGAAGGGTCCACGAAGAAACAACCACCCACGAAGGATCCACGAAGAAGCAACCACCCACGAAGGGTCCACGAAGAAGCAACCTTGTCTATCCCACCATGGCCATCGCCCACGAAGTACTTGCATCACTAGCGGTAGATCTTCACGAAGTAGGTGATCTCCTTGCCCTTACAAACTCCTTGGTTCAACTCCACAATCTTGTTAGAGGCTCCCAAGTGACACCTAGCCAATCTAGGAGACACCACTTTCCAAGAAGTAACAAATGGTGTGTAGGTAATGAACTCCTTGCTATTGTGCTTCAAATGATAGTCTCCCCAACACTCAACTCTCTCTCATAGGATTTGGATTTTGTGGAAAGAAGATTTGAGTGGAAAGCAACTTGGGGAAGGCTAGAGATCAAGATTCATATGGTAGGAATGGAATATCTTGGTCTCAACACATGAGTAGGTGGTTCTCTCTCAGAACATATGAGTTGGAATTGTGTATGTGTTCTGATGGCTCTCTCCATGAATGAAGAGGAGGTGGAGGGGTATATATAGACTCCACACAAAATCCAACCGTTACACACAGTTTTCCAATCTCGGTGGGACCGAATCAACAAACTCGTCCGGACCGAAAAGGTAAACCTAGTGACCGTTAGAGATTTTCGGTGGGACTGACATGCAACTCAGTAGGACCGATATGGTTAGGGTTTGGGCATAACGTAATCTCGGTGAGACCGATTACACAAACTCGGTGAGACCGATTTCGGTAATTAGCTAACCAGAGAGTTGGTCAGGCAAACTCGGTGGGACCGATTTGCTCATTCGGTGAGACCAAAAAGTTACAAAAAGGAAACACTGAATTTACATTGCAATCTCATCTCGGTGAGACCGAGATCCCTATTGGTAGAACCGAATTGCTAGGGTTTGGCAGTGGCTTATGACAAGTGAAACTCGGTGGCGCCGGATAGAAAGAATCGGGATGACCGAGTTTGGCTTAGGGTTTAGGTCATATGTGGATATGGGAAAGTAGTTGAGGGTTTTGGAGCATATCACTAAGCACATGAAGCAAGAGGCTCATTAAGCAACACCTCATCCCTCCTTGATAGTATTGGCTTTTCCTAAAGACTCAATGTGATCTTGGATCACTAAAATATAAAATGAAGAGTCTTGAGCTTTTGAGCTTGAGCCAATCCTTTGTCCTTAGCATTTTGAGGGTTCCACTTTCACATCCATGCCATGCCAATCATTGAGCTTTCCTGAAATAGTCATCTTGGAATAGCATTAGCTCAATGAGCTATATGTTGTTATGAATTACCAAAACCACCTAGGGATAGTTGCACTTTCACCTTCCCACTTGGGCTTGAGTTTGTCCTTTTTCTTGTCCGGCAGGCGTAGAACTAATTCGCCAACGTTATAATTTTTGGCTCGTACTTCTCTGCTTTGGTATCTTCGAGCCTGCTATTGATAGAATGCGGAATAGGCTTTTGCCACGTCACGCTCCTCCTCCAATGCGTCCAAACTGTCATGCCGATCGAGTTCAGCTTCTCTTTCTTCGTACATGCGCACTCGAGGTGAATCATGAATTATGTCGCAAGGCAAAACTGCCTCTATGCCGTACACCATAAAGAATGGTGTGTATCCGGTGGTGCGATTCGGCGTGGTTCACAGCCCCCAGAGTACGGAGTCGAGCTCCTCTATCCAGTGCGTGTTAGATTCCTTGCTGGACCGCACTAATCTGGGTTTAATGCCGCTCATGATAAAACCATTTTCATGTTCGACTTGGCCGTTAGTTTGTGGGTGATAGACGGAAGAATAATCGAGCTTGATGCCCATGTTTTTGCACCAGAGTTTTACCTTGTCGGCCGTAAAGTTCGTGCCGTTATCAGTGATGATGATGTGGGGGACGCTGTAACGGTGTACAACCCCGGATATAAAGTGTATCACAGGTCCGGATTCGGCCGTCTAAACAGGCTTGGCTTCTATCCATTTGGTGAACTTATCCACCATGACCAGTACGTATTTGTGCCTGTGGGTTCCGCCGGGGTCCAACCATGTCAAGCCCCTAGACCGTGAAGGGCCAAGTGATGGGGATAGTTTGGAGGGCGGTGGGTGGCATATGGCTTTGGTTTGCAAAGTGCTGGCAACCGGTGCATCGTTGGACTAAATCTTGCGCGTCTGCCCGGGCTGTCGGCCAGTAAAAGCCTCTACGGAAGGCCTTGCTCACAAGGGACCGAGCTGCAGCATGATGACCGCCGAGTCCGGCATGAATTTCAGCTAGGAGGTTCTGCCCTTCCTCTTCGGAGATGCACCTTTGAAGGACTCCGGTAGTGCTTTTCTTATAAAGCTCTCCCTCATGGACTTTGTAGGCTTTGGATCGCCGCACTATGCAGTGTGCCTCGTTTTGGTCCTCGGGGAGTTCCTGCCTAATAAGGTAGGCGAGGAATGGTTATGTCCACGGGGCGATGACGACCATTATTACGTGGGCTGAAGGTGTTATTTCATTGGCAGAGCCGCCGATTGTGTCAGAATGTTCGGTGTTGGGCAGTGCGGTTGGGTCCGGGCTGTTGTTGTGCGGTTCCCCTTCCCATACTACGGATGGCTTGAACAACCTTTCGAAGAAGATGTTGGGGGGGACTACATCGCGTTTTGTGCCGATGCGTGCCAGGACATCTGCCGCCTTATTATTTTCCTGGGCTATGTGGTGAAATTCATGCCCTTCGAACCGAGCTGACATTTTTAGGACGGCGTTGCGGTAAGATGCCATCTTTGGATCCTTGGCGTCGAAGTCTCCATTTATTTGGGATATTGCGAGGTTCGAGTCCCCGCGCACCTCTAGGCGTTGAATGCCCATGGATACTGCCATTCGGAGACCATGTAAAAGGGCCTCATATTCGGCTGCATTGTTGGAGTCTGTGTACATAATCTGGAGTACGTATTGAACTGTGTCTCCTATGGGGGACGTCAAAACGACGCCAGCCCCCGGTCCGGCCAACATCTTGGAGCCATCGAAATGCATGATCCAATTTGAATATGTGCCGTACTCTTTAGGGAGTTCGGCCTCCGTCCATTCTGCGACGAAGTCGGCCAAGACTTCCGACTTGATGGCTCGCCGTGGCTTATAAGTTATGTCGAACGGGAGGAGCTCAATGGCCCATTTTGCAATCCGGCCCGTTGCGTCACGGTTATTTATAATATTGTTAAGTGGTACTTCCGAGGCTACTGTGATTGAACACTCTTGAAAGTATTGTCGTAGCTTCCGGGATGCCATGAATACCGCGTACGCAATCTTTTGATAATGCGGGTACTGTGATTTGCAGGGAGTGAGGACAGTGGACACATAATAGACCGGCTTTTGAAGGGGGAATTTGTGTCCGTCCATTTCTCGTTCGACGACGAGCATTACGCTTACAACATGATGTGTTGCTGCAATGTACAATAGCATTGGTTCGCCAGTGTTTGGCGCGGCCAGGACTAGGTTTGTTGCCAATATGGCTTTTATTTCATCGAGTCCGGCCATGGATGCATCCGTCCATTCGAAGTGTTCGGTGCTCCGAAGGAGGCGGTAAAGGGGTAGGGCCTTTTCTCCCAAGCGGGACATAAAGCGGCTGAGAGCCGCCACGCATCCGGTTAACTTTTGTATTTGTTTGAGGTCCTTTGGGATATCCAGCTGCGACAGAGCTCGGATCTTGGTTGGATTTGCTTCAATTCCTCTACCGGATACAATAAAGCCCAAGAGCTTTCCGGCTGGAACGCCGAAAACGCATTTTTTCGGGTTGAGCTTGATGTCGTATGTTCGAAGGTTATCGAATGTGAGCCTCAAGTCGTCTACTAGAGTTTCGACATGTCTTGTTTTGACGACCACATTATCTACATATGCCTGCACTGTTTTGCCGATCTGGTTTGCCAGACATGTCTGAATCATGCGCTGATATGTTGCGCCGGCGTTTTTGAACCCGAAGGGCATTGTGTTGAAGCAGAATGGGCCGTATGCCGTTGCGGCTTGGTCTATTCTGCCATCTTGATTTGATGGTAGCCGTAATATGCATCGAGGAAACACAACGAATCGTGTCCTGCGGTAGCATCGATAATTTGATCGATGCGGGGAGGGGGAAGGGATCCTTTGGGCAAGCGTTGTTAAGGTCTTTAAAATCAACGCACAGGCGCCAAGAATTGTCCTTCTTTGGTACCATAACCAGGTTTGCTAGCCAGTCCGGATGTTTTATATCTCTGATGAATCCGGCCTCCAATAGCTTTGCTAGCTCCTCTCCCATGGCCTGTCTCTTAGGTTCGGAAAAACACCGAAGAGCCTGTTTGACTGGTTTGAATCCTGTTTGGATATTTAAGCTATGCTCGGCCAGCCTGCGTGGGATTCCTGGCATGTCTGAAGGGTGCCAGGCGAAAATGTCCTAGTTCTCTTGTAAGAACTATCGTAGTGCGGCGTCTACGTCAGGGTTTAACTGTGCCCCGATGGAAGCTGTTTTATTGGGGTCCGTTGGATGGACTTGGAATTTGACTATTTCGTCCGCCGGTTTAAAGGAGGTGGACTTGGATCTTTTGTCGAGTACCACGTCGTCCCTATTCACCATAGAGCGCGGCGCAGTCAGTTCCTCAGCCGCTAGGGCTTCGAATAGTGCCTCGAGGGCCAGTGCGGCTGTCATGTTTTCGGCGTGGAGTGCTATGTACAGATCACTAGCAAGAGTGATGATCCCGTTGGGCCCGGGCATCTTGAGCTTCATGTACCTGTAATGGGGTATTGCTTGGAAGATTGTAAATGCTTCCCGCCCTAGCAGAGTGTGATAACCGCTGCTGAACGGAGCCACATGGAACGTCACTTCTTCGGACCTGTAATTATCCGGCGTGCCAAACACCACATCTAGTGTGATTTTTCCTGTACAGCGCGCTTCCCGACTGGGGATTATTCCTCTAAAGGTTGTGCTGCTACGCTCGATGCGGTTCCAGTCTATTTCCATTTTTTGAAGAGTTTCCTCATAAATGATGTTCAATCCGCTGCCACCGTCCATGAGTACCTTGGTAAGACGAAAGCCGTCCACTATTGGACGATGGACCAATGCGGCTGGTGCTCGGGCTGTTCGGAATTTAGGTTCATCACTAGCGTTAAAGGTAATAGCCGTGTCACTCCATGGGTTTATTGTTGCTACTTGGTAGACTTCAGCAAGGCTGTGGAGTGTCCTTTTTCGCATATGATTTGATGTGAAGGTCTCGAAGACTGTTAATACCGTATTGGTGTCTCTGGGGTGGCTTTCTGTGGCCTCCGGAATTAGGAGATTTTCGCCAATTTTGGCCACCTGCCGGAGTATCCAACATGCTCTAAGGCTGTGAGTTGGTGTGGCGTCCTCTGTACTGTGAATTTTACAGGGTCCATTAAGCCATCCTTCCAATACGGTTCCATGCCCTATAGGGGGTTTTTTCTTTTTGGTGTTTGACCCGGGTGTCTGGCGATGATGCACCCTTTTATTTCGGACTGGGTTTGCATTCAGGGCCGGATTGTACCAAAATTTTATTTCGGTTTTCCAAGCGCTTTCCATCGCACAGTACTTTCGTACTATGGACGCCAAGTCAGCGAAGCGTGTAATATCATGGCGACTTATGGCGTTGAGGATTCTCTTGTCCGTGCAATTATTGCAGAAGAATGAAATCACGTCTTCCTCGCGGCAGTCCTTTATCCTGTTCATAACCAGGAGGAATCTGGCCCAGTAATGATGTATTGTCTCTTCGGGCTCTTGCCTAATTTGGGATAGATCGCTAATATTCGGGTGGGTGGGTGGAATTAAATCCAAAGCCTCACCCCATCTGAGGCTCAGAGGCCGAGGAATTTCCAAACTCAAAAATTTGGATTCCTGGATGTTGTCCAATGAATCCAGTCCGTCGCCTGACTCTAAGTTCAGGTCTTGAGTGATATCCTCCCCTCCGCGGGTATCCGGCTTGGAGGGGTCGGGAATCCGGACGTAACGAGTCCTTAAGATAGATGAAGGGCCGCCACACTGTGCCTCTACCATGGCAACGTGATGGGTGACTTGGGGAGAGTTAATCTCTCTCAAATCGGGTTTAGGCCCAATCTGGTCGTAACCGTAGCGACTCCCAGGGCGGCGAAGCGATCCAAGAGCTCGTTTATGGAGGAGAGCTCCATTGGATCTAACTGCTCGGCGAGTTCCGAGCTGACATGAAGATTGTTTTCGATGGCTCGAGAGGTCATCGTCGGCGCAGAAGCCGAACAGGCGCTCATAAGAAAATCACCTAGCCCGAGGGTTCGGCCGACAGCCAAAGCTCCCTTAGCAACGGTGCCGTCTTTAAAGACGGGGCGAGGCATCCTTCCTGATGGCGACGACACAGACGAACTCTCAATGAAAGCACCAATGTCGGTGTCAAAACCGGCGGATCTCGGGTAGGGGGTCCCGAACTGTGCGTCTAGGCCGGATGGTAACAGGAGGCAAGAGACACGAAGTTTTACCCAGGTCCGGGCCCTCTCGATGGAGGTAAAACCCTACGTCCTGCTTGATTAATATTGATGATGTGGGTAGTACAAGAGTAGATCTACCACGAGATCAGAGAGGCTACACCCTAGAAGCTAGCCTATGGTATGATTGTTGTTGTGTATGTTGTCCTATGGACTAAAACCCTCCGGTTTATATAGACACCGGAGAGGGTTAGGGTTACACAAAGTCGGTTACAATGGTAGGAGATCTGAATATCCGTATCGCCAAGCTTGCCTTCCACGCCAAGGAAAGTCCCTTCCGGACACGGGACGAAGTCTTCAATCTTGTATCTTCATAGTCCAGGAGTCCGGCTGAAGGTATAGTCCGGCTATCCGAACACCCCCTGATCCAGGACTCCCTCAGCCGGCGTCTTCCTCCATTCCTCCATCCCCTCACCAGGTGATTCCTCCCTTCTCCTCCACCCATCCCTTGCAAACCCTAGGGCCATGGCGGCATTTGTATATTGCTCTTGTTGAGACCGTGAACAATTCTTTTTAAACAACAAATGGCAGTCCAAGGTAACAGTGGTAGTCTGCTTGTGTGTGAGGCACTTCTCCGTGTATGATTAGTTTTCTTTTACTGAAATACTGAAAGTGCTAGTGATCGACTAGAGGGAGGTGAATAGGCGATTTTTATGAAAGTCTTCAAAACATGGAAGTTTCAAAGACAAACGATAGAAATTAACCTATTACCATGCAGCGGAAGGTAGACTACAGTAGACAAACCATAGTCAATATTCAATGAAGTGAAAGCACAATGACTAATAGCAGCTAGGCAGTAAAGATCAGGTAGGAAGATATTTTGAAGCCAATCAGAACAAGCAGTCACTTAGTGAAGACAAAAGATAATGCAATCATACAATGACTTCACAAGGACCAACTGTAAATAAAGAGATGGGAAGGATAGAACCAGTGAGCTTGGTGAAGACAAAGATTTGGTAGACCAGTTCCAACTGCAGTGATAGTTGTACGTCTGGTCAGGGCGGCTAGGTATTTAAACCTGAGGACACACAGTCCCGGAGACCCAGTCCTGAACACGCAGCTCAGCACACTCAGTCCTCACCGTATTCCCCTTGAGCTAAGGTCACACAGACCTCGCCCAATCACTCTGGTAAGTCTTCGAGGTAGACTTCCAAACCTTCACAGACTTCGTTCACCAGCGATCCACAATGACTCTTGGATGCTCAGAACGCGACGCCTAACCGGCTGGAGGATTCACAGTCCTCAAGTGTAATAAGTCTTCAGATCACACAGACAGGAAGACTTAAGTGATCCCTAACACTCTTTGGCTCTAGGTGGTTAGGGTTTGATCCTCGCAAGGAATTCTCTCTCAAAGGCTTCGAGGTGGGTTGCTCTCAAACGACAAAAGCCGTGCTTTAACTCTGAGCAGACAACCGTTTATGGTTGTAGGGGGTGGGCTATTTATAGCAACTAGGCAACCCGACCTGATTTGTCCGAAATTACCCTGGGTCACTAAGGAACTGACACGTGTTCCAACAGTCAGATTTCAAACACACACGACAACTTTACTTGGGCTACAAACAAGGCTGACTTATCCAACTCTGGACAAGATTTGCTCTCATAGTCTTCACTCGAAGACATAGGATTTTGGTTAAGCATCACTTCAGTCATTCTGACTGGTTCTCTTGGACCCCACTTAACAGTACGGTGGTTCCTATGACTCAACAAAGAAAAACACAGAACGACTAAACTGCTAAGTATTCGCGCTCCATAGTCTTCACGCGATGTCTTCTGTTGTCATAGTCTTCAATGTGAATGTCTTCACATACCACCTTTGACTTCAATGTCTTCATACATTTTTAGGGGTCATCTTTGGTAGGAAAACCGAATCAATGAGGGACTTCTACCTGTGTTATCCTGTAATTCTCACAAACACATTAGTCCCTTAACTAGGTTTGTCGTCAATACTCCAAAACCAACTAGGGGTGGCACTAGATGCACTTACAATCTCCCCCTTTTTGGTGACAAACTAGTTGAAGTTTTCAACGGGGAATATAATATGTGAAATTGTAAATGATAGGGAATTGTCTTCATAAGTTGCAAGGGCTCCCCCTGAAGATGTGCATATAAGTAATTTTCTTTTGGAATGCAAATGCACATGGCAGGTTGTACTTGTGGAGATCCTCTTCAACTTATGATGACAATTCATCATGCATAAAAAGTATGTGAAGATAATGACATGCATAATGAAAAATGGACGTCTGCAAAATGATCTAAGTGCGGAATTTATTGTCGCACATGTGGAATTTATCATCGCATCACAGAATAGCAAATAAGTAGCAGACGACCATCGAGTTTAAGTGTTACAACTCAAAGAACCAAATGTATCAAAACGAGAGTTGTAAACACTAGGCAAAATATAAAGCAACCACCCATATGGACCCGCTTGAAGACATAGAGCATCTACTCGTTCCCATGAGGAGTAGGTGAAGCAGCAGGGTCATCGGTGTTGTTAGGCGATGCATACGAACTCGGGGCAGTGTCGATGCATGCAGAAGTAGGGGGCGGTGAAGTGGCATCGTCTTTGTCATCGATCACTCTGGCATTCACAGTTGCCGCGGAGGAAGAGAACTCAGAGTCTTCAAGAGACGGAGTTCGTCGCAGCACAGTCCTTCTTGGAGGTGTGGAGTCAAACTTGAAGCGTTCAGAGAAGCCATCCTCTTGAAGATCATCCTCGGAGCACATAAGCGTCAGTCCTTTCCATGTACGCCGACAGGTTTCATGGGCAAAAAAGGCATTCTTGGTGGCAAGATTGTGAATCCTGTTTACGTCCACCAAGAGGCTTTGTTTTCGGCGCTTCATCCAGTCATGATGCCTATCCTGTTTCTGATGAAGGGCAACCATAAGCTCTCGGTCATTGAGAACACGAGATCGCTTCTTGGGCCGTTGGGCAATGGTGCTTTCAGTGGCTTCAGTGAGGGTACGATGAGGTGCACGTGTAGTACCAGCCAGAGGATAAACACGAGTGACTGCTTCAGCTCCTTCAATGTTTTGAGAGAAGCTTTGATGCTCAGCATTCTGAAGACTAAGAGGCTCCTTGGCAGGCTCTGGATAGATGGCTTCAATGGACATATCAACGTCAGGCAGAAAGATCTGATGATTGCGAGCAGAGGGCTGATATGAGACAGCTGAGTGTAGTTTGATCAGCCGCATTATCCATGCAGCGTAAAACTTCAAGCCAAAAAGATCAGATCCTGATGCAACAAGTTGGCGGATGAAGAAGTCTTGTGCATTGAAGCATTTGCCGTGAAGAATATAAAAGACCAAAGTCTTCATTGCACCTTCCAGCTTTGCATGTGGAGAATGTCCTTTGATGGGCCAGAGAGTTCGCCTTATAATGTGATAGATAGTGCGTGGCAGATACTCAAGGTCTTCAACAAAGAACTCCTTAGGATATGCAGCATCTGGAGGCAAAGGCTTCATCATGCTAAGCATCTGACTCATGTTTGGTTCAGGCTTCTGAAAGATGCTCTCCATAGCTACACTGTGAAGCTGACAACCAGGTTCATAAAGATCTCTAGGAGTGGGCAGACCAGTGAGCTCAATGATGTTAAAGGCTTTGGCTTCGTGATGAACATTGTCGGTCATCCACTCAAGGACCCAAGTCTTCGGATCTCTTTTGTAGCCACGAATGTGAAGAGTGGCATAGAATTGCAGCAGCAATTCTTCGTTCCAGTGCTCTTTGTCGGTGACGAACGGCAACAATCCAGACTCTTTGAAGCAATCCAGAGCTTCTTCCAAGCAAGGCAGACTAGTTATGGCTTCAGCGTCAAGACGCATATGAGGGAAAATGTGACCTTGATTGTACAGAATGCATGAGTAATAACTTCGCTGCGGATAGCTCCAGAACCGATCAAAAGATATTCTTTCCCTGGAGTAGGGTTCTTGGCGCTATTGAAGAAGGTGTTGTCTGCTTTGAAGACGATGACATTAAAAGATCCGGGTGCCAATGCAGGACCTGGAAACCTGGGCAACCTTGGCATTGGCTTCTGTACCTGAGGCATGTGCTCAACGTGATAGTCAAACTGAGGACCAGCAGCAGGCGCAGGAATAGGAGCAGTTGTATCATTGGCTTCATTGACTTCTGGCACATTGGTTGGTGCAGGCTCCACATTTGCTTCAGCCATGACTACGTCATTGGCTTCATTTGTGTTGGTGGTGGCAGCCTCAAGATTCTCAACCTCCACTTGATGAGCTGGAGGGTCGGGCACAGACACGTTCTCCTCGAGAACAGCTTCTTCAGTATTGGGGGGAGTAGGGACACGTTCTTCTTCTCGAGTGTCATCGGCTGATGCAGCCGGAATGACTTCAGTAGCTTTAGCCTCAGACTCGGAGACATTCACAGTAGGAGTGGCATCTGGAAACACTTGACGTGCAACAGATTGGTGGGGCACTTCTCCTTCTGGAACGCTGGAAAGACGGACTTGAGACCTTGGTCCTTTGCGAAGCCTGCGTAACGCTGGCGACGCCTTTGGAGATGGAGTTGGCTGGGCCTCAAAGTCATCTTCTTCTTCTTGCCGGGGTGGTGTGACTTGTTGTTGGGGAGTACTCGGGGTGTCTTGTTGTTGTGGGTGATCATCCCATGATGCATCCTGAGCAATTGGCGTCAGAGGATGACCAATGCTAATGAGTTCGCTATGCGTAAGCACAGGCGATGATACTAGTTGGTGCTCGATCTGAGGAAGAACTACATCATCTTCAACATTGTCATGGTGACCAATGTCTTCACCAGCGGTGGGATCAACTGCTGGAACATCTTCAACTTCACGAGCCTCTGTGGAAGCAGGCCCATGGACAATCAGTTGGCGCTCTTGATGTTCAGATGCAGGGCGAACCATTGAGATAGGTTCAACAACTAAGGGCTCTATGGGAGCAGCCCGATCCTTCTTGGTCTTGCGCTTCTTCTTGGAGGGAGCAGCATCAGAGGCTTCAGGATGTTTCCTCTTTCTCGCTTCAGCCTTAGCATTCCTCGTCTTCTTCAGTTTTGAAGCGGTTGACCTGACCTTTGGCTTCGAGCCAGTCATGCTGGCTGGGAAGACAATGGGATGTGCTTCCTGCCTTGGTGCTTCGGGTTCGGCCACAGCTGGCTTCTTCTTCATCTTTGCAGCCATCCTGGGATCGATGCCAGGACGACCAAGAGCCTTGCGCTTCTCAGCCTCATTGTAGGCTTGCACACACTTGTCAGCCAGGCTCTTCATGCGCTCACGAGAACCTTGAGCTTCTTCACGCTTCTTGAGAAAGGCTTCCTTGAGCTCGTGCAGCATAATCTTGACGTTTTTCACCTCTTGCACGCTGAGCTTGTCCATGTGCTTCTTGAACTGAGCTTTCTCAAAGTCGATCTTTTGCTTCAGTTCAACGATGCGCTAAGCTAGAGCTAGCTCTGAAGCAATTGCGCCATGGAAGGTGACACTGAGGCCAATTGGAAGTTGCAGATCTTCAAAGCTGAGGTTGGGCATGTCAAACCACTCATCAATGAAGTTGTGGATGATTGCCACGTCAAAGAGAGGCAAATCATTGAAGATTTCTGCTTCTTCTTTGCTCTTGATCAGTTGCTCAACAGCGTCATCTGCAAGATCTTCATCGCTGGACAGATCAATGGTGTCGTTGCGCAGAATAGGAGCAGCAGTCACTTCTTTGCTGGTGTGTTGCAAAGGAATCTTTACTCTCGAGGGCTTGGAGATGCGTGACAAATCTTCAGACTGCACACTGTCTTCATGAGGTGCAGTAGCCAGTGGCTTCGCCCGTGAGATTTTTGGTGCTGAGGCAGACTTTGAAGCTTTAGCCTTCTTCTGCTTCTGTGGCTTCGGTGGTGCAGGTGCTTCGTCAGATTCAGCATCATCTGCAGGTTGAGCCACGACTGCCCCTTGAACCATAATATGAGTGATGAGACCTTCTAGGTTGTAAAAGGGCCCAACCAGATTGGGTTCAGCTTCTCGTGTGCCGTCAGCATGTGGCGCAGAGGGGCCTGGGTTGAAGTCTAATCCCAATGACTTCTTGTTTTCCTTGCCAGAGTTCTGAGAAAACTGATAGTTGCGCTTGAAGAGATTGTCTTCGCGACACCATAGCAGAGAGGATGGGTCGGCATTAGCAGGCTGAGGTCCACGAAGCATGCATGGGTAAAAGCCTTGAGCAATAGCTTCGGACTGTGATTTGGGCTGAAGACCTTTGTATATGATATCTCCCCATGGTCCCTTGATGGCACTCTTCTCAGCATATTCGTCGGTGACGAATCTGTACTTGAACCATTCCTCTGCCCAATGTCTTCGAATCCATTGGATTCGGTTCTTGCGTTCTCCATAGGTTTCTTCTGGATCTGACTTGTATTGCTCATATAGATCTGGTGGCAGGTCCTTAGCAGTGTTTCCACGGCACTGTCTGCCTCCCTTCCTTGCAGATTTCTTTGTAGCCATGAACTTCAAACTGAATGGCTTCAACATGTTCAAAGGTTTCAAAGGCTTCCGCCGGCGGGTCAAACAGGAAATGGCTTCGGGAGAATTTATATGATGCTGTAAGAATTCTGCAAATGAATGCAGACTATGAGAACCAAGGGATTCTCCCACGGACATGTACCTGTGACAGCATTAAGGTGCGAGGGAAGGGGAAGATGTCATATGCATTCTCAGAAGATTTTGAAGATAAATCAGTTTAGAGGACATTGACCTCATAGTGCGAAGACATTCACTCATAGATAGAGAGTTGGTTCCAGATTTGTACGAATCCACAAATAAGTATAAGTGAGGAATCTAACTACTTTGTGAAGCATAAGTGAACATACTAGGCATATTATGAGATGCAGTATGAAATAGACCCTACTTGTGTGAATAGAAACTTCTTATGGCAGAAAGTGATGAGTCTATAGGATCAAAGGGGCCGTAAAAAGGAAGTTTTATTTACCACACGAAGAACTGCTAGACGGAGAGGGAGATGACGCCGAGCAGTTTGATCGTCCGTGCCCTAACATGGCGACGGAGGACACCTACGGCGACGGCGGAGAAGACGATGTCCGCGGCCGGCATGAAGACGGCGTCGGAGAGGTCGCGGCAGCTAAGCGCTTTGTCGCCGGCGTCGTCGAGGGCTAGCGGTGGCGCTAGGGTTTGTGCCAGAGTGGAAGAAAGGATAATGACTATGGTGAGGCATGTATTTATAGGGACAGGGACGGCACAGTGTTATTACACAGGTGCCCCTGGTGATTCACATCTGAAGGACACGTGGCCATGATGCAACATATCGGAGGTTGTTCCACGTTCCCACGCACGCCTGGATTGTCAGGTGGTCGTTCCCACTTCTCCGGGTTTCAGGTGAAGGAATTAGCATTGAAAGCGAACTTAATGTTTGTCTCTGTATCTTCTGCTGACAAGGACGCGGAGAATACATTCGACAGTTTCAAGAGAATGCATATGATTTGGAGAGATAGAGTTTAAGATAGAAAGCATAGAGAGGTTAGGGTCCGATCACATTCACATAGTTCAAAAGATTCAACAAGAAGACATAGCCATAAGTTAATGCTATAGAGGACAGAACACTAGTATATATATATGTGAGAAAGACAATCAAACCAACATAGTGAAGATAATCATGAAGACAAGTTGAGAATGAAGACATAGCAAATGTAACGCATGGGTGAAACACTTCAAACAAAAGAATTTGGTGGTGGCGTTACCCACCATATAGGAAGTATTAGACCCAGACACGGCGCACAATTATCGTGGCGCTCCGAAGTCAAATTCCACATTAATGTATTCACACTTAGAATGTATGTCTTCATTGATTGAAGATATACTTTACTTCGTGTGTTGCACATCTAAGTCATCAATATGCATAAGTGTTAGGATGTGTGCCTGATCACAGGACATTTGAGGATTCCAAGATATTTAGCTCACACCGTAACTTGCAAAATCTCTTCTCATCCAAGGGCTTGGTGAAGATATCTACCAATTGCTCTTCAGTGTTGACGTGTATGATACCAATATCTTCCTTCACAACATGATCTCTGAGAAAGTGATGACGAATTTCAATGTGCTTTGTCTTCGAGTGCTGAACTGGGTTGTTGGCAATCTTGATGGCGCTTTCGTTGTCGCATTAGAGTGGCACTTGCTTCAGATGAATGCCATAGTCTTTGAGTGTTTGCTTCATCCACAGAAGCTGAGCGCAGCAAGATCCAGTAGCAATGTATTCAGATTCAGCAGTGGAGAGAGATACACAGTTCTGCTTCTTTGAAGACCAACATACAAGTGATCGTCCCAGAAAATGACATGTGCCTGATGTAGACTTGCAATCCACCTTGTCACCAGCATAATCAGCATCCGAGAAGCCAACCAGATCAAACTCTGAGCCCTTTGGATACCATAATCCTAGTGTTGGGGTGTAAGCCAAATATTGAAGAATTCGCTTCACAGCTAAGTGATGCGATTCCTTTGGTGCCGCTTGGAATCGAGCACACATGCAAACAGTAAGCATAATATCTGGCCTAGATGCACATAGATAAAGTAAAGAACCAATCATGGAGCGGTATACCTTTTGATCGAACTCTTTACCATTGTCGTCGGGACCCAGATGATGTTTGGCTGGCATTGCCGTCATGAAGCCTTTGCAGTGTTGCATACCAAATTGTCGGCGTTCTGGGAACAGGGGTCCCCAGACTTGCCTGCTTGCGGCCTGCGGCGTGGTTCAAAGGGGGGCCCAGCATGGCCCATCTTCACCAACACAAACTCAAGACCCTCGCGAGGGGCCAAGCCTCGCAGGGCGGACGACACGGAGCTTCCTCAGGCACGGCCTCGTCAGGCTGGCTCACGAGGAGGCGGAGAAATCAAGGCGGGTTGCCTCACGAGGTGCCCGTGACGCAAGCCATGATGACTCAGGGCGCCAGGCGGGTGCCAGTCCGCACAGCGTCCTCCTTTCCTCTTTGGTGCAAAGGGGGCAAGCGCAACCGCGGAGTACCGAGGCATCTGGCAAAGGTTGCCATTTCGGTGCAACGAGACCAAGACCAGGAGGACTACGAGACGGAGGTCACTGTGGAGCCCAAGACGGTGTCATCACCAGAGCTTTGCGCAGGCGAAGACTACTTTTGTCAGGATAGCTGATACTTGTTGTCCCCTTTCAAATTAGCCCGCCATTGTTGGCTCCCTTCCTGCTCAATATTTGGGAAGAGGACCAGGGCCTCTATAAATAGGACCAGCCACCCACAGAGCAAAAGGGGGTTGGGTGGTAGGAAGAAGGAGGCTCGTTAGAGAGGTGAGAAGCAGAGAGCAAGAGAGAGAGAAAGGTGGCTGAACCCCCCCCCCCATCAGTTCATCGCCCCAGCCAAGAACAGACCCTCGCGAGGCTGTTCTTCCTTGTATTGTTCATCATCATCAGCCCAAGAGGCAATCCACACACCACACACTGGAGTAGGGTATTACACCACAACGGTGGCCCGAACCAGTATAAACCCTGTGTCCCTTGTGCTGTTCTTTTCATAGCTTTGATCCTAGCGTAGCGGAGGGGTGCAGGTAGGTAGGAGGCGAAATCTTCGCGCGCACCCTAGTGTTCGAACCTCAAGGGTCTGTCGGAACCCGAAATCTGACATTTGGCGTGCCAGGTAGGGGTGCGCCGGAATTCGTCTTCCACCGCTCCGTGCCCCGTTGCGTCGTCATCACCATGCCCGGCGACCAGGAAGGCAACCCAGACCCATGGGCTGCGTGGCTCACCCGCACAGAACCGCTCGCCTCGGGCGACCCCGTGCCCAGGCAGCTCGCGGTCCGCAGGGCGCTGCGGGCCGCGGGCGACGCGGACAGGCTTCGACAACTCTTACACCGCGGCAGGCACGGTCGGCAGCAAGGGCCTCCAATCACGCCGCGACCACGACACCGTACACCCGCCGGGAGCAGGCGAACTCGAGGGCCGCGCTCACGGTGGCCCGAGAGCTGCTGCAGTGCAGACTGCTGGAGGGCGGCCACGACGTGCTGCTGGAGCGAGTGGCGGAGCTCCTGGGCTTCGCCGCCTCGGGGGCTCACCCCTTCTCCACCCAGCTCCCATTTCAAGCCCAGGGTGACCCGCGCGGGGGATCTGCACGCGCCCGCGGGCTCCAAGGCTACTCCGACGCCAGCGAAGCTGTCAGCACCGAACCGGCGGTGGCGCTGCCCCTGCCCCGGTCCGCGAAGAAGAAGGACTCAACGCGACCCGCGGCCCTAGTGGAGCCGCGCTGCCACCCCGCGGTGCGCGTGACAGGCAGGACCGCGTGGCATGCGGGGCATTACGGCATGGCATTCGGGATGACGGCGCCGGAGGAATACGTGCCCCTCATGATTTACCAAGGACACCGTCACGAGAATGGACAAGGCTCGCTCCTCAGCCCAAGCTGGGGGGACGAGGCACTAGAAGCTGAGCCTTTCCAGGAGCCCCGGAACGGTCCCACTGGCCACGCTGGAGGCAACGATTATCGGGTACCGCTAATTCTTCAGGAGCAGGTATACGCTAACCATGGATCGCAGCAGGTGCAGGTCGCCGCAGCAAGCAGCTACCCCGCTCCCACAGTCTCCTACCCATCGGGAGGAGGGCGCAGGGGGCTGCAGGAGAGGGGCCGAGATCCGACATCACCACCGCGGCGTTTGGAGCAAGGTGTTCTTAGGAGGTAGGCCCTCTGCTAGGAAGGTGCCTCAGGGCCTGCCCCTGGCGGAGGACCCGTGGTCGTCGGGGGAACCGCTGGCGACCGCTCTACCCCATCGGGCGGCTTCCTGGTTTCCGGTCGTTGCTGATGGCACTAGAGTGTGGCGCAAGGTGGGGCCCTCATCTAGCGATATGAAGCAAGGCCAGTACCTGTGAAGAAGGCCCAGTGCCTGTGAAGCTCGCCGCCCCGTGACACTCTCACGTAATAATGAGTGGGGCTTTACACGCCCCGGAGTCTCGGGGGTGCCCGCCTCAGGCCCTGGAGCTCCCTCCCACGCCCAGTGGCAGCACTTAGCTCCGCGCTAGTGAGAAGACGTCCAAGACTAGACTAGGTGCCGTACGCGGCCTTTTGTTTGCTTTCGTTGCTCTTCCCTTTGGTTTTCGTTTTCCCCCGCTGGATTCAAGTTGGATTCGAATTTGAGATTTGCGTGAGTTCGGGGAAGGGGGGCTTAGTCTCGTTCGAGCAATTTCTCTCGTTTCAGTTACCACTTCGCCTCAGCTGCCTCCCCTCGTGAGCCCCTCGCGAGCCAGGTCAGGCCTAGCTTGCGCGCAGCCCAGACTGGCGCCGTCGCGTCCTCTCAGGAGGGCGTCTTACTGCAGGTCCAACGGATTCAATCAGGAAACACTCAGGTCACCACTGCCTCCTACGGGATGCCCTAGGGCCAGCACGGGACAAAGGTAAATTAGCCGACCAGCGCGTCGCCCAAGCTAACCACTTGGCGCGGGCGCATGGGCAATGTAGCTCCTACTGATACGATAAACGTTAGTTTTACATGAGGGGCTCCCCCTCCAAAATGCTCTCACAGCTATCAGGCCAAAACCTGAGTTCTATTCATACACGGTAAGCAGGAACAATGCACAATCAGTCAGATGAATCTCCCAATGCGTCCTCAGGAGCGCCATCGGGGCCGTTGCTGGCGTTGCTGAATTCGCCATCGCTGCCCGCATTTCCACCAGCGGCGTCAGGGCCGCCCATCACGCCGCCCTCGTCGGCCGCCATGATCGCGTCGTCGTTGTCCGAGGCGAAGGCCCTGATAAGAGCCTCCACATGGTCTTCCACCCAGTGCGCCAGCTCACCTAGGACGGCCCGGGGGACTGGGGCAAGGGCGGCGTCAAAATTGAAGTGGGGATCCATGCTCCGGAGATGGCTGAAGACACGAGAAAAGGTGCGCCTGAGCAGGGCGCGGCTCCTCTCCTCCACCAACCTATCAGCCCTGATCGACCGTGCCTCCAGCTGCGTCACCACGTCAGTGAAGAATTGAAGATTGCCCGCATAGTTAACCGCATGCGGCTCGCCGACGGTCTCCTCGCAGATGTTGCCCAAGGCCGCGTTGGCCCTCTCCCGGAGCGTGGTGAGTATGGGGCCGTGCTCATGCTCCAGGAGCTGCCGCTGGCGTATCTCGTCCGCGTTCTGGCACGCGACGGCCTCAGCCTCCTTCACCCGCTGGCGAAGGAGCACCTCAGCCTGGGAGGTGGTCAGCTCACCTTGCGCCACCTCAAGGGTGGCACGGGAAGCATTGGCCCGCCGCGTCACCTCCTCCAGCTTGGCCCTCAGGGCAGCAGTCCTGCCTTCGGCTTCGGCCCGGATCAACCCCAGCTTCTCCTCGAACTCGTGCTCGAGGTTCAAATGCGCCATCGCCACCCGACGTCCGACCTCCTCCAGGACACGGGCTTCCTGTGCAGCGACATCGTCCTCCGCCTGCGTCACCAAGCGTTCCCTCGTCTCCAGACGCTCGTACTCGCGGGTACGTTCGGCGGCTTCCAGCGTCAGCGCCTCCTCATGCTTTTGGAGCTCCGCCGAGTCACCGAAGGCCACCTTCATCGACGCGAGGGCTGCCTCGCGTAGCTCCACCTGCTCCTCCAGCAAGTGGCACCAGGCCAGGAGCTCCTGAGCCTGCTCCTCTGCAGCCGTTCGCCGCCGGTCGGCCTCCCGAGCTTCCTCAGCAGCCCGAGACCGGGCCTCCCGAGAGGCCAGCAACGACGCCTTGGCCTCTGCTTCATCAAGGTCACGCTGATGGCGCGCAAGGGCGATGGCGCCCTCCAGCTCGCGCCTCTCTGCAGCCAGGCGTAGACCCTCGCCTCAAGGCGTGCGTCTTCATCAGCAAGCTCCTCACCAAGCAGGCTCACTGCGTCAGTCGCCCTTCGAAGGAATCCTTGGCGTAGAGCGCGACGCTCCCGAGCGCGCTCAAGCACGTCTTCCACACCATCATCTGCCCCAAGCAAGCCCGGGGGCTGCTGGTCAGTGCTCCCCCTCCGGGCTGGGGGCTGGGGGCTGGCGCCCTCGCGATGGCTGGGCACGCCACGTCAGAAGCCTGGCCTGGGGCCAGCCCGACCTCAGGAGAAGAGCGCAGGAAGCGCCTCAGCCAATCGCATTCCACGACCAGGCAAGAAGCCCATGGCAGGTTGGCTATGCCACGAGAAGGCTCGCGAAGGAGGATCGCGGGGTGCGCGGGGCCACGATACGCCTCGGGATGGTTCGCCTCTTCGATCGCCCTCACCACAAGGGCTCCGCTGCTTGGGATGCTCGAGGACGGTGGAGGGGGAAAAGCCAAACGGGACGGCTCCTCAGCCGTCTCAGCAAGCTCGGCTGGAAGGGGCCTGCGGAGCAAGGGTCAATAAGAGCAACAGAAGGATCAGGAGCAGGGAAAGGAGAAGGCTTACTCATTAGTGGCGAAGTACTTTCAGCGCTTCAGTAGGTGACAAGGGTACCCATCGCCCAGGGCCTCCCTTCTCTTCCGGAGAGCCCCAAAGTCCACGCGGAAGCGGCGTAAGAGTCGGGCGCTGGGATCGACCTGCGACGAAGATGGAGCGTCAAGACGATCAGCGTCAGGGGCGCCTGCCTGATGTGCGCCGCCAATCGCCTCCCCAAGAGAAGCAGCTGGAGCCTCAGGGGCCCCAGTCGCAGGCGCAGAGGGCAGCTGTTTGTCACCCTCAGCCTCAGCGGTACGGGCCCCGATAACTGCTTCCTCATGAGCCTCGCCCGGTGCCGTCACCATGCCGGGAGCCCCTTCGGCCTCTGGCGCCTCGTGCATCCCTGCTCCGCCACTTGAGGAAGAGTCGCCTTGGCCGATTGGAAGGGCAGTCACCACCACTGGATTCTCACGAGTTCCCTGGAGGCCGGTGGGGAGCATCCCCCACTCATCAAAGATGGGCATCTACTTCACGAAGTCGACCCTGCTCTGGCAGAGGTACAGTAAGGCCCCTCCCTGCCGGACGCTGCCGGGGCTGGGGTCCCCGGCCAAGGCCAAGAGCGTCGTCTTCACCACCTCAGGAGCCAGGTCCTCTTCCTGGAGCCTCATACTATCCTCGCGCCAACGGAAGGCCCACATCCGGCAAGAGTGGCGTTGAAGGGGAGCGACACGGCATAGCAGAAACTCCTTCACCACCTTGGGCGCTGTCACGCCAAGCGACCTCAAGAGTGCGAAGCGGCGCCAGACGAAGACGAGCCGGGGGCTCTCGAGCGTCTCCTGGCCCCAACCCGAATTGGGGACAGCAGGCGAGGTCGGCTCCAATAGCAGGGGGCTGGGCACCCCTGCGTCCACATACAGCCACCGCTCGCGGTACCCAACCGCGGGCAGGGGGAGCTTGAAGTCAATCCTAGAGGCCGCATGAAAGTGCAACTATCCCTAGGTGGTTTTGGTAATTCATAACAACATATAGCTCATTGAGCTAATGCTATTCCAAGATGACTATTTCAGGAAAGCTCAATGATTGGCATGGCATGGATGTGAAAGTGGAACCCTCAAAATGCTAAGGACAAACGATTGGCTCAAGCTCAAAAGCTCAAGACTCTTATTTTCATATTTTAGTGATCCAAGATCACATTGAGTCTGTAGGAAAAGCCAATACTATTAAGGAGGGATGAGGTGTTGCTTAATGAGCCTCTTGCTTCATGTGCTTAGTGATATGCTCCAAAACCCTCAACTACTTTCCCATATCCACATATGACCTAAACCCTAAGCCAAACTCGATCCTACCGATTCTTTCTATCCGGCGCCACCGAGTTTCACTTGTCTTAAGCCACTACCAAACCCTAGCAAATCGGTTCTACCGATAGGGATCTCGGTCTCACCGAGATGGGATTGCAAACTCTCTGTTTCCCTTTCGTAACTTTTCGGTCTCACCGAAAGAGCGAATCGGTCCCACCGAGATTGCAATGTAAATTCAGTGTTTTCTTTTTGTAACTTTTCGGTCTCACCGAAATAGCAAATCGGTCCCACCGAGTTTGCCTGACCAACTCTCTGGTTAGCTAATTACCAAATTCGGTCTCACCGGGTTTGTGTAATTGGTCTCACCGAGATTATGTTATGCCCAAACCCTAACCATATCGGTCCCACCGAGTTGCATGTCAATCCCACCGAAAATCTCTAACGGTCACTAGGTTTACATTTTCGGTCTGACCGAGTTTGTTGATTCGGTCCCACCGAGATTGGAAAACTGTGTGTAACGGTTGGATTTTGTGTGGAGGCTATATATACCCCTCCACCTCCTCTTCATTCGTGGAGAGAGCCATCAGAACACATACACAATTCCTACTCATATGTTCTGAGAGAGAACCACCTACTCATGTGTTGAGACCAAGATATTCCATTCCTACCATACGGATCTTGATCTCTAGCCTTCCCAAGTTGCTTTCCACTCAAATCTTCTTTCCACAAAATCCAAATCCTACGAGAGAGAGTTGAGTGTTGGGGAGACTATTATCTGAAGCACAAGAGCAAGGAGTTCATTACCTACACACCATTTGTTACTTCTTGGAGAGTGGTGTCTCCTAGATTGGCTAGGTGTCACTTGGGAGCCTCCGACAAGATTATGGAGTTGAACCAAGGAGTTTGTAAGGGCAAGGAGATCGCCTACTTCGTGAAGATCTACCGCTAGTGAGGCAAGTCCTGTGTGGGCGATGGCCATGGTGGGATAGACAAGGTTGCTTCTTCGTGGACCCTTTGTGGGTGGTTGCTTCTTCGTGGACCCTTTGTGGGTGGAGCCCTTTGTGGACTCGCGCAACCGTCATCCTTTGTGGGTGGAGCCCTTTGTGGACTCGCGCAACCGTTACCCTTTGTGGGTTGAAGTCTCCATCAACGTGGATGTAGGATAGCACCACCTATCCGATCCACGGGAAAAACATCCGTGTCTCCAATTGCGTTTGATTTCTCCAAACCCTTCCCTTTACATTCTTACAAGTTGCTTGCTTTACTTTCCTCTGCCAATACACTCTTTGTAGGCTTGCTTGAATTGTGTGATGATTGCTTGACTTGTCCTACAATAGCTAAAATCTGCCAAGAACTAAAATTGGGAAAAGGTTAAGTTTTTATTTGGTCAAGTAGTCTAATCACCCCCCCTCTAGACATACTTTCGATCCTACAAGTGGTATCAGAGCTTTGGTCTCCATTTGATTTGATCTCCATAGCTTTTGGTGGTCATAGCCTTGGTTTCACAACCTAGGAGAGTATGTCGTCTAGCGAGGGAAACTATCACCATAGAGGTCCTTACTTTGATGGTACTAATTTTGCTAGTTGGAAGCATAAAATGAAAATGCATATTCTTGGACATAACCCCGCCATTTGGGCTATTGTGTGTGTTGGTTTGCAAGGTGACTTCTTTGATGGGAAAGAACCAAACCGTGAAGCTACCGCGGATGAGTTGAAGATGTTGCAATACAATGCTCAAGCTTGTGATATTCTCTTCAACAGATTGTGCCCCGAAGAATTCAACAAAATCAGCCGTCTTGAGAATGCAAAGGAAATTTGGGACACTTTGATTGATATGCACGAAGGAACCGACTCCGTCAAGGAATCCAAGTTGGATGTGCTTCAAAGTCAACTTGACAAGTTCAAAATGAAGGATGGTGAAGGTGTCGCTGAAATGTACTCTAGGCTTGCTCTCATCACAAATGAGATTGCCGGCTTAGGAAGTGAAGAGATGACTGGTAGATTC